>NC_053497.1:142370482-142670482 GCF_905171775.1 Rana temporaria
AATAAGGGGGCCCCCAGATACCGGCCCCCCACTCTATGTGAATGAGTATGGGGTACACTGTACCCCTACTCATTCACCTGAAAAAAAGTGCAAAAAATAAAACACACTACACAGGTTTTTAAAGTAATTTATTTGGCAGCTCCCGGGTCTCTTCTGACTTCAGGGGTCTCTTCTGACTTCACCACTCTCCTCGGCCTCTTCTCTGCGATCTCCGGTTCTTCTCTTGCTGTCCAGTGTCTTCTGTGTGGCCCCTCCGCTATCTTGTGCTCTTTTGCCCGGTCTTTTTCCTAGTGGTTGCCTGGTCTTTTCCATTGTCTTCATCACCCCGTGACCATGCCCCATGCCAATATAAGTCTGTGCGCACCGCGCACACGGCATTACAGCGGGAGAGAGTGTCGAGTCAACATCGGAAGAAGAGAGAAGGGAATAAGATTAAGATGAACGAGAAGACCAGGAAACCGCTAGCAAAAGAGCAGAAGATAGTGGAGGAGCCGGTAGAAGACAGCGGGAGCAGAACCGGAGAGTGCGGAGAAAAGGCTGGAGAGAGCAGAGAAGTCGGAAGAGACCCCCTGGAGCTGCCTAATAAATTATTTTAAAACCCTGTGTAGTGTTTTATTTTTGACACTTTTTTCCAGGTGAATTGGTAGGGGTACGATGTACCCCATACAGTGGCGTCACTTGGGTTGGTGTCACCCGGTGCGGTAAAACATGGTGTCACCCCCCTCTGTCTAGGCTGCCCAGCACCAAGCAGGCAGGGCACGGGGCGCACCCCAAACCAGCCCCTGTAAATGATAGTATAGGGCAGTATAGTGGCAGGTTAGGGTAGTATAGAGTGGTATAGTGGCAGGTTGGTGTAGTGGGGTGGTATAGGACAGGTTAAGGTGGTATAGGGCATGTTGGGGTGATACAGGGTAGATTGGGGTGGTATAGGGCAAGTTAGGGTTGCATAGGGCAGGTTGGGGTGGTATAGGGCAAGTTAGGGTGGCACAGGGCAGGTTGGGGTGGTATAGGGCAAGTTATGGTGGCATAGGGCAGATTGGGGTGGTACAGGGCAAGTTAGGGTGGCGCAGGGCAAGTTAGGGTGGCACAGGGCAAGTTGGGGTGGCACGGGAATGTTTGGGGTGGTACAGGGCAGGCTGGGGTGGTACAGGGCAGGCTGTAGTGGCACAGGGCAGGCTGGGGTGGTACAGGGCAGGCTGGGGTGGTACAGGGCTGTTTGGGGGGTACAGGGCATGCTGGTGTGGTATAGGGCAGGCTGGGGTGGTACAGGGCAGGCTGGGGTGGCACAGAGCAGGCTGAGGTGGTACAGGGCAGGCTGGAATTGCACAGGGCAGGCTGGGGCGGTATAGGGTAGGCTGGAATGGTACAGGGCAGGCTGGGATTGCACAGGGCAGACTGGGTGGTACAGAGTAGGCTGGCATTGCACAAGGCAGGCTGGGTGGTACAGAGTAGGCTGGCATTGCACAAGGCAGGCTGGGTGATACAGGGCAGGCTGGGGTGGTACAGGGCAGGCTGGGTGGCACAATGCAGGCTTGGGTGGTACAGGGCAGGCTGGGATTGCATAGGGCAGACTGGGTGGTACAGAGTAGGCTGGCATTGCACAGGGCAGGCTGGGTGGTACAGGGTAGGCTGGGTGGTACAAGGTAGGCTGTGGTGGCACAGTGCATCTTGGAATTCTATGTAGTGACACTGCAGAGTAACTTACTTACATAGCATGAATGCAGATGAAGACCCGGGCTTGTGGGCCGGGCTGCTGTGTCCTCACCTCTAGCTGCTTGAGCTGCAGCATCATCGATGGTGAAGGAGACTGTGGGAGGAGAAGAAGAGGCAGCCACAACACAGCTCCGCCCACCAACTCCGGCTTACACAGGGATAGCCTGACTGAGGAATGTTACAGGCAGCCTCCCGCACGGCTAGATGCCGTGCTCGTACCACTCCAATCAATACAGTACAGTGTTTAGCGGCGCGGCGGCCCCGGTGTCACCCCTCTGGCGGGTGTCACCTGTTGGGCGTGTCAGCAAAAAAAAATTAAAAACAGGATGGTGTCACCCCTCTAGCGGGTGTCACCCTGGTGCGGACCGCACCCCCCGCACCCCCTAGCAACGCCTCTGACCCCATACTCAATCACATAGGGTGGGGGCGGGATCTGGGACCCCCTAATTAAAGGGGGCTCCCAGATTCCGATAAACCCATGCTCACAGACCCCAACAACCAACGGCCAGGGAGCATTTTCAAAGTCGGAACGACTTGTGTTGGACCAGTTAAGATGGCACCCATACGGAAACATTGATTTTTTACACGTCATGCGACATGAGCTCCCAATGTCGGAGCGTTTGTCGCACTAGTGTGAACCCAGCCTTAAGAAAGAGTAGGCTTCCTCTAGTCAAACCTGCTCTTAATTTATCCACTGCTATACGTGCTCCAGATTGAAGACTGTAACGGGAGGGCCCGTGGGACCCAGAGGCTCCTGCAGGGTGTGGGGTACTCCTGTTTTAGCTTCACCGATGACTCTTGTGTCTAAAGTCATCCACTAGGGGCATAGGATGACTGAGAAATTATATCTTGGACTACATGAGATGGGGCAGTAATGTAATCCACAATATATTCAAGAATGTCTGGAAAAACTAATTACAGGTTGTTGATTCTGAACAGGGACAGGTCAATAGAAGAGTGACTCATTCATGTGGGAACACAGACTGTTAAGGGGGTAATTAAGTCTGCTACTGTCATATAAACTAACCTTAGTCTGGCTTCTAAAGACCTTCCATTGTGTGATGCTAATTAACACTGTATTGTGTGAATTTCTATTGATGAAAAATGTGTATTGTATAGCAGGTGAGAAGAGCCGGAGTCATGATGTCTGACTTGTCAGCTGTAGCTAATTAGCTCATGTGAATTGTGTCTGTAAAGGAATGACCCGTGACAACCAGAGACTTTTGAAGGATGGGGGGGGAACTCCTGTGCCAGCGTCACTAATGACTCTTGGGTCTAGAGTCACCCAGTGCCCCTTTTGGGAATAGGGTGACTGAGAAATATTAATGATAAATTACATGAGATGGAACATTACTGATAATTCATGTTTTGCAGGATATCTTGGAATTTTACAGGTTGTTAAAGTCTGATTCCAAGTGGAGTGTTTTCATTCAATGTGAGGACACATGCTTTTGAGATGTTACTTGGGGCTGCTCCTAGACATTCCATTGTGAGATGCTAACTAAGTCGGAAAGGTCAGATGTCTCCTTTCAGGGGTAGGGAATTAGCATGTCAATTATGTTTAGTAAAGGAATGTGTTTGTGTGAAAAGTCTATTGATGATACTATGTGATAGGAATAGCAGGTGAGAGTCATAATGTCTGACTTCTCAGCTGTAGTAATTTGGTCATGTTAAATCGGTGCCAAAACGTCTGACATAGAAATGTGTAGTATGCAGGTGAATCACTTGGTATCGGAGTCCGGACGTCTGGGGAATAATTAACTTCTCTGAATGTCATTATCTAAAAGAATGTGATTGAAGCCCCCCATTGCGTGATGTGTGGGTGGAGAGTTCCTTTGTTCCTTTGATTACTGTAACATGCCTGTACTGCATAAAAAGCTGAGAGCTAACCATTAAAGATTCATTCATACATTTTGACTCAGAGAGCGGAGCTTGTCTCGTCTTTCTGGGGAATTGGTATGGATCGTGTCTGTTGGATGGTTGGAGTGTCAGATAAGATGTCGTGGTTGATGGAATGGGAATATCGTAAACGGTGGTGACCGTTACAATGTCAAACCTGGTGCCAGAAAGTCTACCCAAGATGTGTATTGGAGGCTTGTTAGGAAGCATTGTATAATGTTGTGGGTGGAGTTGAGTCATTGTTCATTTGGTTGCTGACTGTATATAAAGAGCCTGAGTTTACCATTAAAGGATCTATTCATTTTGAACCAGAGAACAGAGCTGTGTGTGTCTCGTATCTGGGGAATCCTATGGGTCGTGTTCGTCTGCTGGATTGTGGAGTGTCGATAAGCTGTCTTGGGTTGGTGGAATGGAATATCGTAAACGGCGTTAACCCCTGACTGTTACAGAGACTCTCAAATATAGAGTTAGGACCACGGTATACAGAAGAGACTTGGCGGGGCACTGCGGCTTGCATATAAATTTGCAAATGTGTGCAACTAAACCCTCCGTTATAAACGTAAATTGTTAGACAGCGTCATTTTTTTTCAATGCAGGCTACCTGGTATGTGTGCTGGGAATTTTTTGTTTTGTTTGTGATGAGTGTAACTACCCTAGGACAGGAAGTGTGTTATTCACAGGATTACCAAGAAAAAATAAATACAAAAAGGCACGGAAAAGGAGAAAACCAATATGGCCATCACATACAATGTGAGTGGTAAGCTGCAAAATGTTAAATTTTTGTTCTTGGGTTTAGATACACTTTAAAGTGAACCTTCGCCCTTCAAAGAGCAGAAGAAACGAGCTGGATAGCAAGGAGCTGATCCCAGGGGCCACCGAAAACCTGACATGAAATATATGAATACACTTAAAGCGGAGGTCCACCAATTTTTTCTTTTTTTTTTTAAGTCAGCAGCTACAAATACTGCCGACTTTTAAAATAAGGACACCTACCTGTACATCGCTCCCGCGAAGACGGCACCCGAGGCCGACCCATCCCTCGGATGCTGCCGCCGCCATCTTCGGTACGGGAATCAGGAAGTGAAGCCTTGTGGTGACTCGCACTGCGCAATGCCACTGGTCCCTGATGTCCTCTGGGAGCCGTATATCTCCCAGAAGACAGTGGGAGGGGGCGGCGGGCGCCGGACTTGCTGTAGACTAAAGCAGATATGCAGGGGTCTGTGCACGGAAGTGGGTGCAAATTCCTGTCTTAGACAGGTATCTGCTCCCCCTGAAAGGTGCCAAATGTGACACCGGAGGGGGGGAAGGAATCTGGACAGCGGAGGTTTTATTTTTGTGTGGACCTCCGCTTTAAATACACAAGATACCCAGAACTATTAGGCCGATTAAGGGCTTTTTCTATCAGATAGAATATTGGCAGCCACCCATATACAGTATCCCTATACCATAGGAGTATTCATATATTTCAGGATAGATTTACTAAAACTAGTGCACTCAGAATCTATTGCAGCTGTGCATAATAGCCAATCAGCTTCTAAGTTCAGCTTGTTCAGTTAGAGTTTTTTCACACCGGGGCGTTTGCGGTAAAGCTTTACCATCATTTTAGCTGCACTTTTTGGCCAATAGCTTTTAACCCCCGCTAGCGGATTTATAGCGGGTTAATAGCGGGTTAAAAGCGCCCGCAAAGTGCCACTGTAGCCTATATCCTAGTATCCCAAGGTCTCATGAGGAAGTGACATACTGTGAAACGTGTGAATCCTCTGGAATGTTTCTGCATGCTCAACAGATGTAGAACCTCCTAATATTGAAGATTTGACAACTTCTGACATCTTTTGTGTGACTTATTATAATTCATCATGTTATGTGGTACTGTGATATACTTTTAGAAGGAGGTCTGGTCTGTCAGCAGAAAGATATAGTAGTTGATATCTAGGGGATACCATGAATACACATCTTTTTACTTGGTTTTATTGGATTTGATTTTATCTATTTTGTACACAATAAAATTATAGTATTTTTGAGTTGTGATTACTTTTGGCACCATACAGTACAAAATCCATTGTTGTTTTATTTTTGGGCACTCATTTACAGTTTAGGATGTGGTGCCAATTCTATCACATTGCATCTCTGTGATATAACTCTTTGGCGCATGGTGTACAGACAAAGGACACACCCCTACCACATCTCCAGTTATCTAGACTATGAAGAATTAGTATGCAAAAAATTATTGGTTAGAGATGAAAGATTTAGATGAAAGGTTTTAGTGTGGTATCAAACACTTCATAGAGATCTATACATGATGACAAAGAAGGAGGAAGAAACAAGGTACAAAGATATTTGATTCCAAAGGAGGGACAGTCCCTCAAAATAAGGGGCAACACAGAAGAGGGACCTAGGAAGAGGAGGATCTGGGCTGCTCTGTACAAAACCACTGCATATAGCAGATAAGTATGACACGTTTGTTATTTCTAAATTAAAAAATTGACTTTATAATCACTTTAACATCAGAAGAGTCTTTAGTTGAAGTCTTGGATGACGTAACAGCCTCAGTGAAGGGCTGCTGTGATATTAGATTGAACCAGCTATTAGTCTTAACCAGATTGTACCTTCAACCAGAGATTCACCAGATCTTGCTTTTTTGGGGGATTTTTTTGCTGAATAAAAACTCCTACTTATCTGCCCAAGTTCTCTATAATTTTTTTAAGTGGGCATACATTTGGAGTTTAAGTCTGCTTTATCATCCATGCTAAATGAAGCATGATGTTAATATAATTGTTCTAAATAAACTATCTTTGAATGATCATGCTCACATGCCCAACCACCATCTAATGTCCATGGATAGCTTTGGGCTCTATGAAGAACCAAGGAACAATTTACAAGTGAAACCAGAACTCTATGTTATTCTCGGCCTCTGAATAACAAGATTATACAATCCCCAGGAGCTCAAAACTCTTAAGATATCTCCAGAGCAAATGATTAATTCAAGCCAGAGATAACTGCTTCTGCTTAACGCTCTCTTCAGCACGGGGCTCTCTTATGATTTCCTTTTGTTTGTCCTACATATCTCTCCTCCCTCCACAGATCGCCTTGTCCTGCTACCTGCAAAGGTGCAGCAGCCAGCAGATTTTAATGAACGGAAGGGGGAAGAAAAAAAATGCGGCAGCCTCCCTTTCATCAGTGTATCCCTGGTAACCTCCTGCAGGGAGCTGGGCTCCGCAGAGCTATTGCAGGCCTCAGCAAAAAGGATTCTATTTTCTGCGGCTTCCTGTTCCTCTTTGGCACGTCGTCATAGCAACCGTGTTAGCTCAAGGAGATTTGCTTCTCTTGCTGTCTTTTCGCTTGCACAGTTTCTTCCCTGCTTGCACTTCTCCTGGCTGCCTCTTTCAGTTTATTATATTCGTTCAGACACCGCAGACTTATTTTCTGTGGCTATAGAAACGCAGTACAAGCAGCTTATCAGGGAGATGCTTATACTGCTGATTGCAGATTTAAGAACGATGGCTTATTTGGTGAAAAAGAAAAGCTGTGATATTCACGCTGAACATTGCTTTTGTTTCCCTCTTATTTTATTTTCTGCAGCAGCTGTTTATGAGGCAGTCTTATATATTGTTCTACTTTCTTCCCTTTTCATCCCTTCGTGGTCTTTCAATATTACTGTTCCTCTTCTTCTCTCCCATCTCTCTCTGTCCCTCATCTATTTTTCTTTCTCACTTTCTTTATAGCTTTTCCATTCTAAAACCCGACCCTCTTTCTTTCATGTCTTCTACAGTATCTGCCTCATGTCTTCTAAAGTATTTTTCTCTAACCACACTTTACCATTGATACCAGTTTTTCTCTTACCTAATCCCCAATATCTATTTTCTTTTCCATCTCTAATATTTTCCTTCTTTCTCTTTCTCTACCTCCTGTCAACCCCTTTTTCTCTGTGAATTATCTTTCTATTTTCTCTACCTCCTGTCTTTTCCTCTGTCTCTTTCGTTTCCTGTTATATCCCTCCTCTTTATCTTCCCCTTTTCTCATTCTCTTATCTCTGTCTTCTTTATCCTATTTATCTGTGTCCTCTTTTTATGTATTTGTTTTCCTCCTTTTTCTGTGTAATCTATCACCCCCTCTTCTTCTTCTGCCTCCTACCTCCCCCCTTTTCTCGGATCCTATTTCCCCCTTTCCCCCTCTTCCTCCTTTCACCCCCTCTTTTGCTGTCTCCTGTTTCTCCTTTTTCCTTGCCTCCTGTCGTACCCTGTTTCTGTAATTTGTTTCCTCTGTCATTTTGTCCCCTCTTTCTCCGTTTCCCATCTCCCCCTCTTTCTTCATCTCCTGCTTCCTGTTTAACCCTGTTTACCCCTCCCCCTTTTTCTGTCATTATTTGTCCCCTCTTTCCTTGTCATCTATCTCCCCCTCTTTATTTGTCTTCAATATCCTTCTATTTTTCTGTGTCCTATGTTCCCCTCTTTATCTGTCTCCAATTTCTTCCTTGATCTCTGTCTCCTACCTCCCCCTCTTTCTCATTGATCTCTCGCCCTCTTTTTATCTGCTTTCCATATCCCCCTCTTTCTCTGCCTCTCATATTCCATTCTATATCTTCAATCTCCCCCTTTTCTTTGCCTCCTATCTCCTCCCTTTTTCCTGTGTTCCCTCCACTTTCTTTGCATCCAATCCTTCCCTCCTACTCTGTCACCCACTTCCCCCTCTTTCTCTATCATCTACAGTATCTCACAAAAGTGAGTACACCCCTCACATTTTTGTAAATATGTTATTATATCTTTTCATGTGACAACACTGAAGAAATTACACTTTGCTACAATGTAAAGTAGTGAGTGTACAACTTGTATAACAGTGTACATTTGCTGTCCCCTCAAAAACTCAACACACAGCAATTAATGTCTAAACCACTGGCAACAAAAGTGAATACACCCCTAAGTGAAAATGTCCAAATTGGGTCTAATTAGCCATTTTCCCTCCCCGGTGTCATTTGACTCATTAGTCTTACAAGGTCTCAGTGTGAATGGGGAGCAGGTGTGTTAAATTTGGTGTTATCGCTCTCACTGTCTCATACTGGTCACTGGAAGTTCAACATGGCACCTCATGGCAAAGAACTCTCTGAGGATCTGAAAAAAAGAATTGTTGCTCGACATGAAGATGGCCTAGGCTATAAGAAGATTGCCAAGACTCTGAAACTAACCTGCAGCATGGTGGCCGAGATCATACAGCGGTTGAACAGGCCTTGGCATGGTCGACCAAAGAAGTTGAGTGCACACGCTAAGCGTCATATCCAGAGGTTGTTTTTGGGAAATAGACGTATAACTGCTGCCAGCATTGCTGCACAGGTTGAAGGGGTGGGGGGGGGGGGGTCAGCCTGTCAGTTCCCAGACCATACGCCACACACTGCATTAAATCAGTCTGCATGGCTGTCATTCCAGAGGTAAGCCTCTTCTGAAGATGATGCACAAGAAAGCACGCAAACAGTTTGCTAGGAAAAGCAGATTAAGGACATGGATTACTGAAATCATGTCCTGTGGTCTGGGGAGACCAAGATAAACGTATGCGATTCAAATGGTGTCAAGCGTGTGTGGTGGCAACCAGGTGAGAAGTACAAAGACAAGTGTGTCTTGCCTACAGTAAAGCATGGTGGTAGGATTGTCATGGTCTGGGGCTGCAGGAGTCCTGCCGGCACTGCGGGAACCATGAATGCCAACAAGTACTGTGACATACTGAAGCAAAGCATGGTCCCCCTCCCTTCGGAGACTGGGCCGCAGGGCAGTATTCCAACATGATAATGACCCAAATCACAACTTCAAGACGGCCACTGCCTTGCTAAAGAAGCTGAGGGTAAAGGTGATGGACAGGCCAAGCATGTCTCCAGACCTAAACCCTATTGACCATCTGTGGGGCATCCTCAAATGGAAGGTGGAGGAGTGCAAGGTCTCCAACAGCTCTGTGATGTTGTCATGGAGGAGTGGAAGAGGACTCCAGTAGTTACCTGTGAAGCTCTGGTGAACTCCATGCCAAAAAGGGTTAAGGCAGTACTGAAAAATAATGGGGGCCACACAAAATATTGACACTTTGGGCCCAAGTTGGACATTTTTACTAAGGGGGTGTACTCACTTTTGTTGCCAGTGGTTTAGACATTAATGACTGTTTGTTGAGTTATTTTGAGGGGACAGCAAATTTACACTGTTATACCAGCTGTACACTCACTATTTTACATTGTAGCAAAGTGTAATTTATTCAGTGTTGTCACATGAAAAGATATAATAACATATTTACAAAAATATGAGGGGTGTACTCACTTTTGTGAGATACTGTATCTCCCCATTTATTCTGCCTCATGTCTCCACTTCTTTCTCTGCCTCCTATTGCCCATTTTTCTCTGTGTTCCATATCCCTCACTTCCTCACTTCTCTTCCCCCTATCTCCCACTTTGCTGTTGTCTATCTCCCCCTCTTTCACATCTGCTGTTTCCCCATTTTTCTCTGTCTCCTGTCTTACCCTGTTTCTCTGTCATTTTTTGTCCTGTCTTTCTCTGTCATCCATCTCCCCTTTTGTTCCCTGTTTTCAATCCCACTTGTTTCTGCTTCCCATCTCTTCTATTTCTCCGTCTCTGATCTCCCTCTCTTTCTATACCACCTTTCTACCTCTTTTTTTCTGCCCATCTCCTCCTCTTTCACTCCCTCCTACCCCCACTTCTTTCTATGTCTTCTTTCCCCCCTCCCTTTTTTTCTGTCTCCTATCCCCCCTTTTCTCTGCCTCCTACCTTACCCTCTTTCTTTGTCCCCTAGCTTCCTTTTTCTCTGATTCTTATCTCCTTATCTTCCTCTTCCTCCTATCCCCCCTATTTCTTTGAGTTCTATCTTCGCTTCTGCCTCTGTTTCCTATTCCTCTATCAATCTCTGTCTCCATCTCTTTCATGTCATCTCCATCCCCCTTTTCTCTCTGTTCTATTTTCCCCCCATTTGTATGTCTTCCATTTCCCTCTCTTACTTGGTCTTCTAGAACCACTTCCCCCTTTATTTGCCTCTTATCTGCCCCTCTTCCTCGATCTTCTATATACTCCTCTTTCCTCATCCTCCATTTCCTCCCTTTTCTCCCTCTTTTGCTGCCTCCCATCTCTACTCTTGCATTGCCTCCCATTTCTCCCTCTTTTTCTACAACCTATCTAGCTCTCTTTCTCTGCCTCATATCTCCCCCTCTTTCTTTACCTATTATGCCCTCTACTGTCTTACATACCTCCCTTTTCTCTGCCTCCTATCTATCTCTTATTCTTTGCCACCTCCCACTCATTCTGTCCTCTTTCACTCTCAATACTTTTTCTCCTGCCCCCCACCTACCTTTTTATTAGCTACGTTCCTCTCTTATTCTCCTGACTACCTTATTTTTCATCTCTTCATTCATTCTCTCTAATCCTCTCTTGCATTGCCTTCTCCTTTCTCTCATTCCTTCACACTTTCTCTTCTTAACAGCCTCTCCCTTCTCATTCTCTTTCCTTGCCCTTCTCTCTCTGCAGATCCCTTGAACGGAGAGCTCAGCGGAGTAGACCCCTCTACAGCAATAATGATTTGCAGATCACATAAAGCATTTAAGAGCTGTAGGCCTTGCATAGCATTACAAACCCACACATTTCAATTGTCTATGCCAGTGTGTGTTAACTTTTTTCCCACAAGGCACCCTTTAAAATTATGCAAATAAGGCACCACATTCTAAAATGTAAAAAATGAAACTAATAATTTTACTTATAGCAGCAGGGTGGTGATTTATTCTTAGGCCCCATACACACGGGAGGATTTATCCGCGGATACGGTCCAGCGGATCGTTTCCGCGGATAAATCCTCTCGAGGATTTCAGCAGATTTTAATGCGATGGAGTGTACTCACCATCGCATTGAAATCCACGCCGAAATCCTCTGGCGATGACGTGTCGCGCCGTCGCCGCGATTATGACGCGGCGACGTGCGCGACGCTGTCATATAAGGAATTCCACGCATTCGTCGAATCATTACGACGCATGCGGGGGATCCCTTCGGACGGATGGATCCGGTGAGTCTATACAGACCAGCGGATCCATCCGTTGGGATGGACTCCAGCAGATGGATATGTTCTGCATGTCAGCGAATATTCGATCTGCTGGAATCCATCCCAGGGGAGATATATCCGCGGAAACAGATCCGCTGGCGTGTACACACCATAGGATCTATCCGCTGAAACCCATTTGCTGGGATTTATCTGCGGATGGATTCTATGGTGTGTACGGGGCCTTACAGTATTCCAGTGTTTCCCTTTGCCCTCAGTTTCTCCCCTTTGCTCAGCTAACATGAACCCCAGTGCTGATGGAGAGAGGCATAGGAGGGGCAAACAAAGATGCTGAGCAGGTGCCCTACATCCTCCTTATCAACTAATAAAGTCATAGCTTGTTAGGACACCAGTATGCCCAAGGTTTTATTGCGGGACAATCAAAACCTGTGGCTTTGTGTGACAAAAAGGCTGGCTTGAGCCACCTGCTGGCATGTACACAATTTCGGGGAAACTTGGGGCAATTTGTAGGAATTTTGCCAAGAAACACCTGAAAAACCCAAAAGGCATTCTGGTTAAAAAAGGCTATTCTATGTCATGTCTTAACTCTGCAGCCATAATCTGTACTACTACTAAGGATATGTTTTGCACATACAAAGATTGCATTAAAGAAGAAGTATAGCCAAAGCTTTTCTAGCTGTACTTCTCCTACAAGTCACATGAGTGCAGTTTGTTCTGCACTCCTGTGATCCTTTTTTAGCTGACAGCGGATTGAAGCCCACTGCTGGCTCACACCTGTGCAGGCTCTGAAACAATCTGACCATATGGTTGGGATCCGCCCAGAAGCCTGGGCCAACAGCTTGCTCAGCTTCACAGAGATCTGCTAAGAGCCTGAGCCAGCCACCTCCGCCCTCCTTCACAGCCCAGCGCTCCAGTGAGAGCTGGAGTGGCAGAGCAGAGAGCTGGAGACTGACAGTCCTGGCTCTCTACTCACAGAATGCCGAGAACTAAGCAATCAACTGCCTTTGATCTCTCAGTTCTCAGTGCAGAGTCGGCAGGGGACAGCACAGTGGTGCAGTGAGTAGCACTTTCGCCTAGCAGCAAAAGGTTCGCTGGTTCGAATCCCAACCACGACACCATCTGCCTGGAGTTTGCATGTTCTCCCTGTGTCTGCGTGGGTTTCCTCCGGGTACTCCGGTTTCCTCCCACACTCCAAAGACATGCTGGTAGGTAAATTGGATCTCGTCCAAAAATTGGCCCAGTATATATGTATATATGTGTGTATGACTGTGTGTCCCTAGCGTGTCATGATCCTACGGGGTAAAAATGACCGCACAAGCCAAGCAGATACTGGCTGGAAAAAGCGCCCAGATGCGATTTAGTTCGCATGCGTTGCGCTTTACAAGTCATTCATTCAGATGCATTATCGAAATGATGCTGTATCCACCTAGGTGAGTATAAATGTTTTTTTTTTTCAAATGCCATACTTCTCATTTAAGGCTAAACTTTAGGCAAGAAGCGAAGTAGTCCATTGAAATAAATTTATGTTAACATTGTTTACATGCCATAGGTTTTGAAATTCTGTGCAGTTTCGTTATCAAGGAACCGTACTTCAGCCTTCAAAGCATGATCAAAAACACACCCTTATGCCCTGTACACACGATCGGTCCATCTGATGAAAACGGTCTGATGGACCGTTTTCATCGGTTTACCGATGAAGCTGACTGATGGTCAGTCGTGCCTACACACCATCAGTTAAAAAAACAATTGTGTCAGAACGCGGTGACGTAAAACACAACGACGTGCTGAAAAAAATGAAGTTCAATGCTTCCAAGCATGCGTCGACTTGATTCTGAGCATGCGTGGATTTTTAACCGATGGACGTGCCTACAAACGATCTGTTTTTTCTATCGGTTAGGTATCCATTGGTTAAATTTAAAACAAGATTGCTTTTTTTTAACCTAAGGATAAATAACCGATGGGGCCTACACACGATCGGTTTGGTCCGATGAAAACGGTCCATCAGACCGTTCTCACCGGTTTGACCGATCGTGTGTATGCGGCATTAGTCTTAGTCATGTGACTGGACAATATAACATCAGTACACTTATTACATAGTTTACTTTGCTCAAGGAGAGTAATGCTGCGTACACACAATACGTTAGTCTGATGAAAACGGTCTGCTGGACCGTTTTCATCAGACCAAACCGATCGTGTGTGTGCCCCATAGGTTATTTATCCATAGGTTAAAAAAAATGGAACTTATTTTAAAATTATCTGATGGATACCTAACCTATAGAAAAAAAAACTATTGTCTGTAGGCACGTCCATCGGTTAAAAATCCACGCATGCTCAGAATCAAGTCGACGCATGCTTGGAAGCAATGAACGTCGTTGTGTTTTACGTCACCGCGTTCTGACACGATCGGTTTTTTAACTGATGGTGTGTAGGCACGACTGATCATCAGTCAGCTTCATCGGATAACTGATGGAAAAATCCATCAGACTGTTTTCATCAGACTAACCTATCGTGTGTACAGGGCATAATGGGAAACAATTACAACCAAATATAGCTTTTTAAGGGCAAAAGAAAGTGTAGTATGCAAAGTGTGCCATGGTGCCATATTAATTGGTCAATACCATGGTAAAAGTTGGTTGTTCCTACAGAACATGGCTTATTGTGACATACCTTTTCACATCTTTCAGAATCAGTGTCCTTTGCAACACTCTGCATGACATTTCATAGCTGCTAAAGAAATCAGTACTAGAAGACTTCCAACAGTCAAAACCGGGGTTTGCAGGTCTGAATGGAGATCAGGTAGTTATAATATGTCAACAATGCAACGCTGAGAGTGGGTCCCACTGTGATTGGTATCTGAATATGAAGACTCCACTCTGGACCATCAGCTGTTTGCCACTAGGCAATTCTGCCAAGTGCTTGCAGTCCATAGAGGCCTCATTTGGGTTAGCTGGAGGCCTACTTTGTTAAGAGTTTTCTAAAGCTGACTGAGGGGCTGTCGTCTCAGAATCTAGCCTGGTATCATGGGGTGAAAGTGTCTGGAAGATATTGGAAGGAGGCAACCAACTATCCAAGGACAATAGTGAGTACAACTTGTATGAGAGATCCTAGAGACTGGGTGCTGCTGCCATCCCTATTATGCTAGAGACAGCCTGCCAGATTCAGGTAGCTCGGCGTATGTTTGTGCGGGCGTAGCGCATCTCATATGCGCTACGCCGACGTAACTTAGAGAGGAAAGGCCAGTATTTACAAAGCACTTGCTCCCTAAGTTACGGCGGCGTAGCGTAAATGGGCCGGCTTAAGCCCGCCTAATTCAAAGTAGGCAGGTAGTGGGCGTGATGTATTGAAATGAAGTGTGACCCCATGTAAATGAAGGGCCTAACGAACGGCGCATGCGCGCATGCTCAGAATCACGTCGCATATACTCCCTAAGATACGCCGGCTCAATGCCTACGACATGAACGTAACCTACGCCCAGCCCCATTCACGTACACCTTACGCAAACAACGTAAAATACGACAGCTGTTCCGACGTTTCCGACGTCCATATCTTAACATGACTTACCCCTGCTTTTGGTGGAGTAACTATACGCCGGACGTACGCCTTACGTAAATTGCGTATACTACTGCGCAGGGCGCAAGTACGTTAGTGAATCGGCGTATCTAGGTCATTTACATATTCGACGCGTAAATCAATGGAAGTGCCCCTTGCGGCCAGCGTAAATATGCGCCTAAGATACGACGGCGTAAGAGACTTACTTTGGTCGTATCTAGACAAAATTCAGGCGTATCTTGTTTGCTGAATACGGCGCATAGATACGACGGCGCATCCGTGCACTTACGCGGCGTATCAGAAGATATGTTGGCGTAAGTCCTTTCTGAATCTGGGCAAGCATGTTTAAAGGGGACATTTAGCTAGATTCAGAAAGAGTTAAGCCGGCGTATCAGTAGATACGCCGTGGTAACTCTGAATCTAAGCCGTCGTATCTTTAAGTGTATTCTCAAAATGAGATACACTTAAATCTAGCTAAGATATGATGGCCTGCGCCGTCGTATCTTAGCTTTCTATTTAGGCCGGCCGCTAGGGGCGTGAACGATGATTTACGCCTAGAATGCATAAATCAGCAAGATACGCCTATTCACGAACGTACGCTTGCCCGTCGCAGTAAAGATACGCCGTTTACGTAAGGCGTTTTCAGGCGTAAAGTTAGTCCAACAAAAAGCTGGCCTAGCCAATGTTAAGTATGGACATCGGTCCTGCGTCAAATTTTTAAATTTTTACGTCGTTTTGCGTAAGTCGTCTGTGAATGGGGCTGGACGTAATTTACGTTCACGTCGAAACCAATAAGTCCTTGCGGCGTAATTTGGAGCATGCGCACTGGGATACGTCCACGGACGGCGCATTTACGTGGGGTCATGGTTTATTTACATAAAACACGCCCACCTCTTCACAATTTGAATTTGGCGCACTTACGCCGGCCCATTTACGCTACGCCGCCGTAACTTAGGAGGCAAGTGCTTTCTGAATACAGCACTTGCCTCTCTGACTTACAGCGGCGTAGCGTATATGCGATACGCTACGCCTGCACAAAGTTAAGCCAGTCTTTCTGAATCTGACTAATTGTGTCTGCCGTCCTGAAGAGCTCAGTCTATTTAATTTTTAGAGAAAGGACTTTGCTTGTAGACTCGTTTTCGTTTTATTGTTTTTTTTTTTTTGCTTTTTTCAAAAATTCTGAAATTCTGAAAATTCGGAAATTCGGGAAATTCGAAATTCGAATTTTAGATTTTGGAATTTTAGATTTTCAAATGTTGCCATTTCGAATCTCAAATTTTCAAATTTCTAAATTACGAAATTCCGAATTTCAAAAAAACAATTTTCAAAATTTCCTATTTTCGAAATTTAGATTTTCAAATTTTTCAAAATTTCCAAAATTTTGGAATGTCTGAATTTCCGAATTTTGGAAATTCGAAAATTCAGGAATTCGGAAATTAAAAATTTCGGAAATCCGAAAATTAAAAAATTCGGAAATTTCGGAATGAACTAATTTGTCAAAATTAGTTAAAAATGAATTTGGAACTAAATGAATTGCACAAGTCTACTGTATTTGCTTGGATCTAATCAGGTTGCTACTACAAAGCTCAGTCTGTCATTTACTTGTGCACTTGGCTCACAGTTCGAAAGGAGAAAGTTTTGTTTCCTTAGTTTGCTACTAATTACCCACTACCTATCCAAGTTCAAGGTTTCATAAAAAAAATCTGAAAAAAAGCATACCCATAGAATGGGTAATGTGTCTGAAAGGTTATTGGAATTGTGGACCGGCTGCAATGCAATTATTGGGACAAGAACCCTGGGTATTCACTCAGCAGCTCCTATGGGGGTAGCGCTCTGTGTTCCTTAGGCAGGAAAATGAGCTCTGAAGTTAGTGAAAATGAGTACAAGATGTTCTTAATTCCCTAATTCTAAAACTCTTCTGGCTCATCTAGTGACATCAACGGCCCTTTCTTTTCCCTCCAAGCGGTCCTTATTGCAGCGCTGAAGGGAACGAAGATCAAGTGTAGTATCGGTTCTTATCAGTGTCCAGTAGGGGCACTCCACTGTTCACTCTGGCTATATGGCTGTTTCCATTGTGCTCCCACTGGATTGGAGGTCGTGAAGGATCTTCCTGATGGCCAAGTTAACGGAATATAGCGTGCACCATGCAAGGTGTGGCTCGGGAGTAATTCCCTAGGGGCCCAGTCCTTAATGATTAGAGCAGTGCTGTCTTGTCTGGCCAGGGCCCTGGAAGGCAGAGAACCGGTGGTGTCAGGTGCCCCTGGGAGTGACGCCCTGGGGGGTACTCTTAGTTGCACTATTGGTTTGGGACCCCACTGTAAGAAAGAGCACTGGGTCACAACACCTTTTGTTCCTTTTGCACCTTCTCTTATGGCTAAGCCTTTTGTCTGAGACTGGGGCCATTTTGTTATTTTGCATATTTATTTACTTATTTTTGCTCCTCTTCACATGTGTCACTTGCACTTATGTTTGTGTTTCCTTTTCACTCAGAGTGAAGGGTGTGGGTCCTTGGACCTACTCTGAAGTCTAAGGCAAGGATGTGTGAACATCATGTTCCTGCCTCCTCTGCCTTGGGGGTCTTTGTACGAGAGAGCTCCTCACCTAGTACTTAGTGGTTGGCTTCAGATAACTATGAGAAGTTGGGTCCACCGGATCTTTTGGTTAAGTGGACCAGAGAGTGTCTTATCCCCGTCAGGAGCTTTACTCCCAGGGGTGTCAAGATCCTACTTCTTCAAGAGATAGACCAGAGACACAGCCTAAATGCTCTTTTTTTGTGTGTTCACATGCACTTTTTTTGTTCACCTACTGGTGTTTGGTTTTTGCACGTCCAGCACAGGTTTTGTCTTTTTTTGTCTTTTTAGTTAGCTACATGCTTTGCCATCGCACATTTTACAACACCGAGCCTCATCAGAATTTAGTGCATTATGGCATATGTCCAGGTGAACTATTGCAGAAAAGATAACTATTTACAGCAAATTTTTGCATGTCCCTTTTCCAAGAAACTTGCACTCAAAAGTACAGGTGATTGACAGACTAAGTAACAACACAAGGGATCTGCAGTCTTCTATTAACTGTTCTGTATGCCAGTGCAAGTTACTGAGGTTTTTGTGCTTCTGTACTCTTTACAAGAGCTCTGGAGCTCTAAAGGGCACACCACAATTTTAGAGCTCTGAGGGGCACACCACAATTTTAGAGCTCTGAAGGGCACACCACAATATTAGGGCGCAGAGACAAGATTCCAATAACCTATGTGACAATGTTCTCAGTTCTCACGCTCTACTAACTGGGTTGCAGGTACTGCTTATTTTCTATGAAACATAATAGAAAACTTTTATAACCATGAGCTGTAAAATAGGTTTTGTCAGCAAACAGTACATAATGCCAATAACACAGAGGTTTGGAATTTTTCATTATTGTCAATTGAAAGACACAGGAATGCAGTAAATTCTTAGACATTTGGGACATCCAAAAGCAGTTCAGCTGGGAGGTGGGCAATAGTCACTGATATATCCAACAGAATTGAAAATCATACAAGAAGTATGTAAAAGAATAAATGTGTGAACTAAAGCTAGACAAAGCAGGGTCACCCAATTATGGGAATTAGCCATGACCCCAAGGGGAGGACATCAAGGATCAACCTAGTGTTTCCAACCAGGACTGGTAATTGCCAGAAAAAAGTGTTACCCGAACAATGATGGGCCTCAAATAGCAATGTGGATGCCAAGCAATCATCCACCATAAGGATAAGGGGTAGAGTAACAAACTTCCTGAAAATACAAAGACCAATAGCTATGGTGCCCCACAATAACAAATGTTCTCCAGTAAAAAGGCCTATGCCTAAAATATGTAATTCTTGACCTTAGGAAAGGAAGCTACAATAGGCAAGGTACAGTATGACCATAAAACAGATCATCCAGACTAAAGCTTGGAGTTCACAGCAAAATACCCTTTACTTCATAGAGAAGGACTTTATAAAGAATAGGATGTAACTGCTAGACAACCAATTACATATTGCGATATATACAGTGCTTTAAAAAAGTATTCCTATCCCTTGAAATTTTCCACATTTTGTCATGTTACAACCAAAACGTAAATGTATTTTATTGGGATTTTATGTCATAGACCGACCATCTCTACTCCAGCTCCTGAACCAGAGGTTCCTATGCTGGAACGCTTTTCAGGGGTTCGCCACAAGTTCTAAGCTTTCAGGAACGCCTGTCGGCTATACTTTACAGCCTAGGACCTTCTCTTTAGAGGATACAAAGTTTGGGTTCGTAGTAGTCTTACTTACAGAAGAACCTCAGGCATGGGCTCATCAGCTATTGAAAAAGGAGAGTCCTATACTGCACTTCTTTCTTTGATACCATGGAAATGCTCTATGATGACCCATAACGAACCACCACATCTGTTTCTCCATACTATGTTAAATCCTAGCATCTCACTTTCTGTCTCTCTTTGCAGATACAGTAAGGATAATACGAATAGCAGCCATTATTGACTCTGGGGCTTGCAGCTGCTTTATTAACATCCACTCCAAAAAGTATGTTATCCCAGCCCCAGCCGTTTACCATTCATCTGGCAGATAGCTCTGCACCAACCTCAGGTCCAATAACCCATGAGACCATCCCCATATTGGCCACCACTGAAGCTGACCATCGGCAATATCTTCGGCTGGACGTCATTTCTTCCCCCATGTTTCCGGTTATTTTGGAGTTACCGTGGCTTCGACAGCACCAGCCACAGATTGATTGGTCCACTGGAGTTGTGTCTTTCGGCTCCCCCTATTGCTTACACCACTGTTTTCCACAACAAGCCTGTTTGATGGTTCAACCCCTTTCCACAGATGACAACACTCTTCTCCCCCAGGTTTACAGAGACTTCTTGGACATCTTCAACAAGAAGGGGGTGGAATCCCTACCGCCTAACCGGCCGTATGATTGCCCCATTGAGCTTCTTCCTGGCTCTGCAATACCATTTGGGAGGGTCCTCCCACTCTCTGAGCCTGAATTAGAAGTCCTCCAAAAATACATTGATGACAATCTTAGGAAAGGGTTTATCCGGTCCTCTACCTCTCCTGCTGGCGATGGACTCTTTTTTTTTTTTTTTTTCAAAATGCTTTATTTACTCACAGCAAAAGGCGCGTCCACATGGACCACATTAGCAACATGTAAACAGCAACATCTTCATACGTACCAGCTTACCTCAGTATAATACGTTAAGACAGTGGTTATAACAAAGTCAATGGATCTACAGCATCTCGTCCATGAGACCGAGTGCGTCTAGTCCCCTCCCGACGGACTTGCCATCAAGAGGGCATCTACCTATAGGGTGCAGTACGAATTCAGGGATCCGCAGACCCGCCCTTCTTTTTCCGTTAACCAAAAGGTAGAAGAGAAAGAAAGAAAGAAAAAATTGGGAAAAGAGAAGAGAGTAGCAGAAGAAAGAGGAAGGGGGGGAGTGGGGGGGAAGGTGTCCGCGAGCATGTAGCTAAGCAGCCTTCCGGCCTACCATCTCTCTACTGAGTGGCCGGGCCAATTCCTCCCAGACAGGGGGGGATGTAGGTCGAACAGTCTATGTCAGTCCCCTGAGCATTTGTCCTTCGTCTGAATAGGTAAAGACGTTCCACAGCTGCCACATCTGCTTATACAACTCTTGCCTGTCTCGGTCTGTGAGGATGAGATCCTCCATTCTGTTGATGTCATCAACCCTCCGGAGCCACATTGCCACCGTAGGTGGACGTGGGGACTTCCAACAGGCGGGGATGCACGCCTTGGCAGCGTCTAAGAGATGTCGGACCACTGATTTTGGTCGTGGTCCCTATCAGTGGGTGAGACCTCAGGGATCTGGGTAGAGTCGCATCGCACCATGGGGCCCTCTGCAATGGAAACTCGCTCTGTGCCTGCTCTATGTGTGGCCATAGTTTGGTGCTCCCGTGTCGGCACCAGTCTACGAGCCGGTTTAAGTGTGCCGCGTGGTAATAAGTGCGGATATTGGGCATGGCCAGTCCGCCGTGTGCTTTGGGTAGAGACAGCACTGTCCTGTGAATCCTGGGGTGTTTCCCAGCCCACAGAAAGTTTTTAAACATGGATTGCACCTGCTTGAAGTAGTCCGCCGGTATGTGTATAGGAAGAGCCTGGAGGAGATATGTAAATTTAGGGAGAATGGACATCTTAAGTATTCCGCACCTCCCGAACCAGGAGTGGAGGCCGGTTGTCCATTGGTCCAATAACTTCTGGGTATTTTTTAATAGTGGCGGGAAGTTGAGTCTAAAAAGCTGTGAGAGGGACGGGGGAATGCGGGTTCCCAAGTAACTTATGGCTGTGTCTGTCCATTGCAGACTGAAGCCTTGGCGTAGCCTGTCTAAACGGGGGCTCGGAATTCCCACCCCCATCGCCACTGACTTTCCCATATTAATTTTCATGTTGGACAGTCGCCCATAGACCTCAAACTCTCTCATCAAGCTCGGTAGGGATACCTCAGGATCCGTCAGTGAGAACATCAGGTCGTCCGCGTAGGCGGAAACCTTGTACTCCCCGTCCCCCACTTTAACACCCGAAATGTCCGCATTCAGGCGCACGCGTCTCAGGAATGGTTCGAGAGTAAGCGCAAATAACAGCGGCGACAGGGGACATCCCTGTCTAGTTCCGTTTCGAATTTGAAAGGTCTCCGATAGCACCCCATTAGCCCTAACCCGAGCCGTCGGCTCTGTGTACGTCGCCGAGATCCAGTTCAGCATTCTGCGGCCCATGCCGATGTGTCTTAGTGTGTCAAACATAAATTGCCAGTTGACGCGATCGAACGCCTTTTCGGACTCTTTTTTTTGTGGAAAACAAGAATCATTCTTTAAGACCATGTATCGACTACAGAGAATTGAACAGTGTCACAATCAAGAATCGATACCCGTTGCCTCTAGTCCCTGAGCTTGTTCAGAGGTTCTGCACGTGCCCCCAGCCAAAGGTAACTATGATGTAGGGGACCGAGAACTCCTTTCTATTAAACTGGCCCTGGAAGAATGGCGATATCTATTGGAAGGAGCCTCGCACCCTATACTTATCTACACTGATCATAGGAATTTGGAATACCTCTGTACAGCTAAACGTCTCAGACCTAGGCAAGCCAGATGGGCTCTCTTCTTCACCCGATTTCAAATGCATATCACGTACTGTCTGGGATCCAAGAATTGTAAACCTGATGCTCTATCCCGCATGTATCCCACATCAGATAATTCGCCAACGACAGACGCGATACTGCCTGCCTACAATTTTCTCCTACTTACGAATGACCTAGTGTCCAGGATTAAACTGGCCTCCTTTCTAGACCAACTGCCCTCAGGAGAACATGAGAAGGATGGACTTTTCTTCCATGACCATGCTGTGTTTGTGCCCCTTCAACAGAGTTCCTGTGCTCAAACTCTGCCATGACAAGTTATGCAGGGCATTTCGGGGTGACCAAAACCACTGATTTGCTTTTGCAAACCTTTTGGTGAAATACTCTCAAGGCAGACTGCTAAGCTTATGTCAAATCCTGCCCAGTATGCAATCACAGAAAAACAGAAATTAATAAAACATGGGGTATCCTATGTCCCCTGCCTGTTCCCTCCAGACCCTGGGAACAGATCAGCATTGATTACATAGTGGAGCTACCACCCTCTGATAGGTTTACATCCATATTTTTTAGTGTGGACCTCCTTACAAAAATGGCTAATTTTATTCCTATAATTGGCACTCCTTCCGCCCCAGAAACAGCTCAGGCTTTTATCAAGGAGATCATATGCCTCCATGGGGTCCCCAGCAATATTGTATCGGATTGTGGGGTCCAATTCACCTCCAAATTCTGGAAGGAGCTCTGTCTTGCTCTAGACATCAAGAACCACTACTCTTTGGCCTACCACCCTCAGACCAAAAGGACAAACGGAACGCACAAACCAAACTCTTGAACAGTACCTTCGTTGTTTCTCCACCTTTGTCCAAGACAATTGGGCATCCCTACTTCCTTGAGCAGAATTTGCATACAACGCAATACATTCTACCACTAAGAAATCCCAATTTCACGCCAACCTGGGGTACTATGTTTCTTTTTCCCCTGTCCTACCCGCTTCCGCTTCGGCCCCGGCGGTCTGGAACAGAGTGGAGTTTCTGTACAACTTAGAGCTCCTAAAGGATACCATGGCCAAGGCACAGCTGGATTACAAAACCATCTATGATTGAAGGCGGCAAGGGGACCTGGATCTCCAACCAAGAGACAAGGTTTGGCTGTCTACCAGGCATTTGAAGTTTGCCTGCCCCTCCAAGAAATTGAGCCCTAAGATAATGTCCTGATTGAACCCTGTTGTCTACAAACTCAACCTGCCCTCAACTTACCGGATCCACCCTGTGTTCCATGCCTCCCTCCTGAAGTCCGTGACCCCGAACCCCTTTGGGGAACGTCCATGATTGAAGGGATTGCGGTGCGGTGCAGTCACCACCCGGAGCATGCTGGGACTGTGACATCATAAGAGGCCTATATAAATCGCTGCGCACCGCACACCCTGCATTACAGCGGGAGGGAGCGTTGAGTCAACCTCTAAGAGGAGAAGAAGAGAAGAAGGTGACGCAGAAGACCAGGCCCCCGCTGGTGAAAGAGCTGAAAGATGACAGCCGTGGTGCCCGGCAGAAGAGAAAAAGTACCGGAGAGCGGGAGAAGAGAGCGGAGAAGTCGGAAAACCCCCCGAAGTCAGAAGAAGACCTCCGAAGTCAGAAGAAGGGAGAAGAGATGAAAGAAGACAGCGGTGGTGCCCAGCAGAAGGGAGAAGTCAGAAGACCCCCGAAGTCAGAAGACCCCCAGAGCTGCCTAATAAACTACTTTAAAAACCTGTGTAGTGTTTTTTTATTGACATTTTTCTACCACCAGGTGAATGGGTAGGGGTACGATGTACCCCATATTCATTCACATAGGGTGGGGGGGCCAGGATCTGGGGGTCCACTTATTAAAGGGGGTTCCCAGTTTCCGATAAGCCCCCGCCCGCAGACCCCGACAACCAACGGTCAGGGTTGTCGGGAAGAGGCCCTTGTCCCCATCAACATGGGGAGAAGGTGCTTTGGGGTGGGGGGCCCCTGCCCCAAAGCACCCCTCCCATGTTGAGGACATGCCGCTTGGTACGGCTCAGGAGGGGGGGGCGCTCGCCCATCCCTACTCCTTTCCTGACTGGCCGGCATGCTCGGATAAGGGTCTGGTATGGATTTGGGGGGACCCCCACGCCGTTCTTTCGGAGTAGGGGGGTTCCCCTTAAAAACCATACCAGACCTAAGGGCCTGGTATGCTCCTAGAGGGGTAACCCATTCCGTTTTTTTATTTAAAATTTGGCATCGAGTTCCCCCTCCTGGAGGCGACTTCAAGTCGTGTTTTGGGTCGCGTTGTGATTCATACTTAATTTGTGTTCAAGTTGCCTCCCAAAGTCGCCCTGAAAGTCGTGTTGCCCCTGTGTGAACCGGCTCTAAGGCTACTTAAAGTGATTCTCTTCTGTTATATGGTAATTTCTTGAAGCTAAAACATATTGCACTACAGATGACCTTAGGATCAGTGGATAGTGTCTTGACCTTGATTACTGTGCTATTGTAAGCATAAATGTACCCAACGACTGTTATTCAACCTTTTCTGAAACATGTTTTCTAGTTTGCTATTGTACTTCTTTGAAATACTTATTAGTAAAAAGTAATGAAAACAAGATGTAGGGGATCTCCTTTAACAGATTTGATCTAAACAGACATGGATTCACAAGTTAAATCACTGCTAATAGGGGATGGACAGTTACTGGAGATAACTCAAACTGAAACCGAAGTAGGGAATCCAACTGCTGGCCAAAATATGTTATACAAAGAATGAAATTTATGTCTCCAATTTGAACCTCTTTTTTTTCTGTACAACATGAAACAAATAACAGTCAGAAGAAAACAGATGAAGCAAAAATGTAAATATTATGTCCATAATCACAGCGCTTAAAGCAGGCTATTTTTTTTCCACCTGCAAGGTAAGGGCATAATGTACTAGAATGCATTGCATGAGAAACCCTCCAGTGGTGAGCTGTCACCACTGACAAGGCTACCATCTTCCCAAACAGGGTTTACTTCCAATTTAAACGATCAACCACAAATGATACTAAATTATAAAATTATAATGTCCTATATAATGCGTAATCCATATTTTAAAGAGAAAGTCTATTAATGAATAACGTCCTTCAAGTGCTGCTTGCAACTATTATTTATCTTGTGCAATACTGTCCAAAATAAGTGTTCCGTGCAAATTGTGTAAAAAAAATTCTTTTAATCATAAAATGCTCTTCAAGAAGTGCTCGTGTTCAGCAGTGAGCCACCACCACATATGAGAACAGGATTGACTCCTGCTAGAGTAGGTCAGTCAGCACCTTCCCCCAAGAGGTTAATCATCCAAGGTAACACTGCTTCTTCCTCACACCATGGTCAGGTACTTGATAAAATCAGGTAATTGCCTTCTGAAGACGTGAGCACGACGAAACATACATCGAGGCGGGGTTAGAGGAAGGAACCACTGGTTCACTGGAGACACGCGGATGTGACGAGAGGCCCGAGTGATCGGATAGACAGTACTGCCAGTGTTGTATGATAAAAATGCTACATATCCCAGGTGCAGAGTGGAATGCATAACTAAATGTGAGCATGATAGCTTATCGATTTTACACTATTAGAGCCCTTTATCTCCTCTGATTTTATGAAATCCCTGACAGTGCTGAGAGGAAGAAGCGGTGTTACCTTGGATGATTAACCTCTTGGGGGAAAGCACTGACTGACCTACTCTAGCAGGGGTCAATTCTGTCTGGTGAGTTCTCATATGTGGTGGTGGCTCACTGCTGAACACGAGAGCACTCTTTGAAGAGCATTTTATGATTAATAGAATTTGGATTGCACAATTTGCAAAGCGCATCTTTTTGGACAGTATCGCACAAGATAAATGATAGCTGCAAACAGCACTTGAAGGACGTTATTCATGAATGGACTTTGGGCCCTTTCACATGTACGGACAGTATGTCCGTATTTCATCCATCCGTTTTTACGTACATACATGTATCCCTATGGGATATCGGTTGTCCGCTAACACCCAATGTCATCGGTCCCCGCTATGGTCCGATTCTGCAGACGGAAGGGGAGAGCGGAGACCTGACAGGGCGGTCCCTGCATGATGTGCAGGGACCGCCCTGTCATCTGCCGAGTCAGCAGGGATCAACGGAGCGATCCCCGCTGAGCAATAGGATAAGAACGGTACGGATCCTCACGAGATCCGTACGTGGGAAAGGGTCCTTTCTCTTTAAAGCTGCACTATATGGATTATGCACTATATGGGACATTATAATTTTATAAATTAGTAATCTAGTATAATTTGTGGTTGATGGTTTAAGCGCTGTGATTAAGGACAAAAATGTATGCAAACACATCAGATGTTACACACAGCAGATGATATTCTTGGTTATTGAGCTAACATTGTTTGGTCACTGAGCACAGATGTTAAAAGGTACACAAACATGTAAAAATTTCCAAATGTATTCAGTAAAGAAGAGCTTCCTTAAAGTGGTGATCACTGATCAATAGGAAAAACAATGCATCCTTTACATTGGTAGTCACATAGGGCCAGGCAGGTTTGTACAGCTTTTTACAATTAATAAATTGAATTATCACTTAAAAACTGCATTTGTATTTACTCGGGTCATCTTTGTGTTATATTCCCGTTTGCTGGATAATCTGAAACATTTAAGTGTAACAAATATGCAAAAAAAATCAGGAAGGGGGCAAATACCTTTTCACAGCACTCCACCAATACTTAAGGCACTTTAAAGGAACCCTAATGCCGCGTACACACCATCATTTTTCGGCATGAAAAAAACTATGTTTTTCGGCATGTAGAAAAAAACGTATTTTTTTCCATCTTCATCAATAAAACGACGTTGCCCACACACTATGGGCCAAATCTTCAAAAGAGATACGCAGGCGGAACTGCTGTTCAGCCTGCGTATCTCTGTGCCTAACTTTGGAAACGATCCTCAAAAGGATTTTTCCAAAGTTAGGCAGAAGATCTGACATCTGTAAGACACTTACACTGTCAGATCTTAGGATGCAGTACCGCATCCGCCGCTGGGGGCATTTCTCATTGAAATGCCGCTTTGCGTATGCAAATGAGGACTTAAGCAGATCCACAAAGCTTTTAAGCATTGTGGTTTCTGCGTAAGTTCCGATTTGCTTGCGCAAAATTAGGGCTGGTTTTACAATGTGGAAAGTTAGTCCACCATGTAAAACCAGACCTTTTTTTCGATCGCCGCGTTTTTTTTTAAATTTGAATTTTTTTTCCCGACGCAACTTTATTGTCCCGTCGCGATCCACAAAGCCCGGCGTAAATTACGTTCGCGCGCTGCCCGTCGGGAAAAATTACGTCACACGCATGCGCAGTACGTCCGGCGCGGGAGCGCGCCTAATTTAAATGGGAATCGCCCATTTAAACTAGGAACGCCTTGCGACGGACGGAGTTAAGTTGCGCTGCCGCAATTTTCCGGGTAAGTGCTTTGCGAATCGGTAATTAATTTCGGAAAATTGCGGCAGTGTAACTTAACTCCCTAAAGTTACGTTAAGCAAGATTTTTGAGAATTTGGCCCTATGGTTTTTAAAAAATGCTCTAGCAGTGACGTACAACACGTATGACAGCACTATAAAGGGGAAGATCCATGCTGATGACGCCACCCTTGGAGCTGTTTTTGCTGATTTCCTGTTAGTAAAAGACGATTCACGCTTTTCTGTCTGTTACAGCGTGATGAATGTGCTTACTCCATTACGAATGGTAGTTTTACCAGAATGAGCATTCCCATCTCATAACTTGCTTCTGAGCATGCGCGGGTTTTTAACGTCGTTTTGGCCCACACACGATCATTTTTTACAACCCGAAAAACTGCGCGGGTTTTTAACGTCGTTTTGGCCCACACACGATCATTTTTTACAACCCGAAAAACTGCATAGTTTAAAACATCGTTAAAAAATGCAGCATGTTCGAGAAAAAAAATTGTCGTTTTTCAGAACCCGAAAAATGATGTGAAGCCCACACACAATCATTTTAAATTACATTTTTTAAAAACATCATTTTTTTAATGCCGAAAAATGATCGTGTGTACGCGGCATAAGATTCAATCCATAGCAGCATAGGCTGCTCTAAAAAATGCATTAATTTTTCAGCATGTAAATTACTCTACGTCAAATTACACAAAGAACAGGTTAAAAATAAGCCTAGCAATTTTTATAAACTCTGGCGGATTTGGATCTGATGGCTGTACACACCATCAGATTGAAATCCCTGTGGAATACATCTGCGGTGACGTTGGCGCGCCGTCGCCGCGGCGACGTGTGCGACTCTGGAAGGTAAATACTTCCACGCATGCGTCGAATCATTACGACGCATGCGAGGGATGGGAGCGGACGGACTGATCTGGTGAGTCTGTACAGTTGACCGGATCAGTCCGCTGGACTGGATTCCAGCAGATAGATTTCTTAGCATGCTAAGAAATTTTTATCCGCTGGGAATCCGTCGGCTGGATTTGTATCCGCTGGGAAATGTCCGCTAGGCCGTACACACGACCGGATCTATCTGCTGGAACTGATCCGCGGATCAATCCCAGCGGATAGATCCGGTCATGTGTACGGGGCCTTAAAGGATTTACAGGGTAACCAGCCTGAACCATTCAGTTCTCATATCCAATTATTCAGTTATAGACTCTAGTTGTTCCTAAGGGATTCAAATGGTTTTCACAGGTCATCTAGGAAATATTCCATCAATGTGTTTTTTATCTTCCCAGAGACCTCCTCCTCTTTGGATACACTTGGTATAGCACCGAAGGGGCATTCATATAAAATATTCTTACCACATCCATACCACGTCAACTTGCACCTCTAGATTTGGGAGGGCAGTGACTCAACTCTTTAGAACTCCTGCACCAACACATTCTTGGCCATATAATTGACAGTAGGCAAAGTTGCATTAACAATATCAACAAAAGGTGCAGCTTCTCCAGTTCCAGTCACACTGATCTAAGTGCTCTAGGTAGACGAGGATAAGAAAAGCATTTATTTTGAATATTGGCAGTCCAGTGGTTTTCTAAGTTCTGGTAACAACCCCTTGTGGTCGTTAGACCTCAGATCTCACTGTCCTGACTGCACAAACATGCAAGCACTCAGACATTTATTTTCAAAGTGAGAGGCATAACAATTGTATTTTGAAAGCAGGCTTGTAAATATAATGGGTGTTACGTGCAGTCTGCTTATCAAGTCACTGGAATCTAAGGTCTGTTGCAGGGGGGGACTGTTAATTACAACTGCTAAAAATCACTGGAGTGCTAGTGTAATAAATACATCAGTACTTTTCTAGCCTTTGCTCCTCACACGCATCAATGAGTCAATGGGTGGCAAACCCATGACGCTGTCACTGGTTCGCTGGTTTCCATTCCTTGGACCACTATTGGTAGGTCTGGACCACTGCAGACCAGGAACATTCCACTAGAGCTGCAGTTTTGGAGATGCTCTGACCCAGTGGTCTAGCCATTACAATTTGTCCCTTGTCAAAGTTGTGCAAAGCCTTACACGTGTCCATTTCATTTTTTGCTTTTAACACATCAGCTTCAGGGACAACATGTTCATTTGCTGCTTAATATCAATCACCCACTTTCAGATGCCATTGTTACAAGACAGTTAATATTATTCACTTTACCTGTCAGTGGTCATAATGTTATATTTACTCTAAATGTAGCATGCTTTTTTTTGGGTTGGGGCAATGAAAAGATTCAGTAAGGGTACACTGTGAAATATTTGTTCTGGGCCAATAAATGTTTAAAACAGCCCTGGCAGTGAGCCCTACAGAACAACTTTATTTTTTCCTCTTGCCCCTGCAACCTTGTTTATCTGACACCATTTAGACATTAATCTGCCCCCCTTTCAAAAATGTTGTGTAATTACTTCAAGTTTCTTTCAAAAGAATAAACTAATTCAAATATATCTTGACAAGATTGGGATCAGTTTGTCATTCCTGTAATCTTTCTGTTGTGTTGGTGAATATAGTTACATAGCTGTAAGAAGCAGCATGTTAGGTAGACTGCTCATTAGTGGTTGCTGCGCTCATTAACATTCACATAGCATCAACTCTCCAGCTAACATGCTAGGCCTGCAAATAAGGAATATATGATTTAATGTTTGAAAATGTGAAGTGAGAACTGCTGCATAGCATTTATTTTCTGTGTACAGATGAACATATTGGCCCGGATTCAGAAAGAGCTTACGCCAACGTATCTACTGATACGCCGCGTAAGTCCACGGATGCGCCGTCGTATCAATGCGCCTTATTCAGCAAATAAGATACGCCTGAATTTTGGCTTCATACGACCTACGTAAGTCTCCTACGCCGTCGTATCTTGGGCGCATATTTACGCTGGCCGCAAGGGGCGCTTCCATTGATTTACGCGTTAAATATGTAAATGACCTAGATACGCCGATTCACAAACGTACTTGCGCCCGTCGCTGTAATCTACGCCGTTTACGTAAGGCGTACGTCCGGCGTAACGTTAAGCCTCATAAAGCAGGGGTAAGTCATGTTAAGGTATGGACATCGGAACAGCCGTCGTATTTTACGTTGTTTACGTAAGTCGTACATGAATGGGGCAGGGCGTAGGTTATGTTCACGTCATAGGCATTGAGCCGGCGTATCTTAGGGAGTATATGCGACGTGATTCTGAGCATGCACGAATGCGCCGTTCGTTAGGCCCTTCATTTGCATTGGGTCACGGTTAATTTAAATGTTTCACGCCCACTACCTTCCTACTTTGGATTAGGCGGGCTTACGCCGGCCAATTTACGTTACACTGGCGCAAATATGGGGGCGAGTGCTTTGTGAATACTCAGCTTGCCTCTCAATGTTACGTTGGCGTAGCGCATATGAGATGCGCTATGCCGGCACAAAGATGCGCCGATGTACCTGAATCTGGTCCATAATGTTGTATTAGATATAGGTATTAAAGCTTTAAGGCCACAAAATTAAAAAAGATGTGCCCAGATGTCACATGCATTGATGTGTTCTTTTAATCCATATGTTATACTAGCATAAAGTTTTATTAAAAGTCCTCTTCTGTGTTGGATGATGCCCAACATCCTTCAACCTACTGGTTGTGAGCCCAGGGTGTCAAGGGATGGGTATTCCACAATCCCACATGTGCTGTAAGGAACTCATAAGATGTCCCTTGAATCCTTTAATATTACACATACAGGGAAGGAGGAACCATGACTGGTTAGTTCACTTGAGGGACTGCTAAAGATTTGCCAGCAAACACTGGGAATATACCTGATATGATTTAAATCCTAGGTTACCAGTTTCTAACAGGATCCACTACTTTAATCATCAACAATGTTACATTATTGCCATAAAAGACCATATTGTGCAGTTCTCAAGCCAATATCTCAGAGGTATAGATTGGATAGCCATATTTTATTGGCATTACAGGGAGACTGCTGCTGTATTTACTCACAAATGTCTACAAGAGGGCAAGACAAAGCAAAAATAATAAGGTAAGCACAATTTGTTACTATGTTTGCTGCTCCCTTTGCCCTGCTGTTCTAGGCATAGGCCCACAAATGTTTTATGGTGAATACATCCCTGGGAATTGTAATAGCTATAAGCACAGCAATCTCTGGTCCTGCACTACTGATGCCAACAATGTATGGCTAGCTTTATGCTTGCTCTAGCTTTCCCTTATCAAGGTCAAAATGTTTTTTTTTTCTTGATTCACACATCTCTCTGCATACTAATCTTCATTTAAACTACCTGCACAAACTAACAAAACCACAACTTAGTAAATAACAAAGCACAAACTAATCTACAGATGGTCACAAATTCTCAGCTCCATAAATTTTCCCTGCTCTTTAAGATCAGAATGCCTCAGTCAGCCTGGCTCTGCCTTATTTGCATGCTGATGTGTACGTCAACGGCAGTGAATAGCTGAGGTTCAATTAAAGTCACTGCCATGTACTAAATTGTACAAAGGAAAGAAAACAGCTAACTATTTCATCACAATACAGGTCTGAGCACACCTAGGACAAGCTGGATATTTCATTGGAGCAAAATGCAATTTGTTCAGACTTTAAAGAGCACCATTATTATTCCTAATTTATTTTCAAGTTTACACTTTTTGTTTCAGTTCTGTTTATTAAATGTTTCGAAAGGTGGTGCATGGTTTGTAGTCCTATTTAGGCACCGATGTTAGTAGGGGTTGTGGTGTTTTATAATGTTTGGTGTGTTGAAAAGAAATGGTAAAATTAATGAAAAAGGAAAGAAAGGAGAGCGAAAGGACAGATGTGAGGGAATAGGAGACAGGAGTAAGGCTGGATTCACGCTGGTCTATTGCGTGTATTTTTTTGCGCTTTGACATGTGTTGTGTTAGGGAAGCCTATCAATTGTGTATGGGCTGTTAAAACACCAAAAAGAAGGTTTAGTTTTACAGCATATAATGAAATATATAGGACCACGCTTCAGTAATGAGTACTCGCTGGAAGAGAAGGCCCACACAATGTCTGTTTTCTTTCTGTAGTCTAGCAAGTAGAAGTAAAAGGCTTCTCACTTCAAATGCAATTCTTTGTCAAGAAATGCTGCAAACCTGGCAGGATCAAAGAATTTCCTTTTGCTTTACACAATCAGTTCATGAACAATTCATGAAATCTAAATGCTGTAATTTTCAGTTTAAAAAAGTCTGTCAGTTGCACCCCTTTTCCCTCTTTTACACCTTTAGCCCAGGTTTACACTGACAGCGGGATTGAAATCGTGCGATTTCAGCTGAACTCGCACAATTTCATTTTCGCATGTCAGTCCCGGCTTTGACATCTGTGCGGGTTGCTGCATAGATATCTATACAAATCACACCTCAAAATCACCAAAAGTAGTACAGAAACTATTTTTGGTATTCGATCAACCGATTCAGACGATGCCATTGCCGGCAATAGCTGCTGATTTGTCAAACATGTCAAATTGAATGCCAAATCACTGCAATGTGAACCTAGGCTTTACACACTTTAAGAAAATTGGAAGTTAAATTTCATCCAACGAACGTGAACGATCTGCCAATTTTCGGACTGCTAGTATGGTTTTTTTTGACAGCCGATACCGAATTTTCATAAAATAAAAGCTTGATGTGCAGACTATAAAATTGTAATCTTATGTGAACACAACGTCCGATTTTCGTTTTAATTAGTACGGTTTTAATCCAAAAAAAAATCATAAGAGCAAGAAATCACATAGAAAACAATTGAACCCATTACTTCACTTCTGAAGTTGAATTCTGTCTAATGAGACTTTTCGTATGGTGAGTAACCTCTTCACATTCGACATGAGACAATACAAAATGAGACTTTTCTGAAGGAATTAAAAATGAAATATGATTTTTTTGTCTTAGGGACTAAAGTTAAAATGGAAGACTAATCTCTGAGATTTATATAAGCAGTACAACCTGGCTTGCTGAATAGTTCAGTTTGTCACTTCTGTCCTGCACCAGTTTACCCCACTTCCTTTTGTTTGTAATCTGGTAATGTTGAAGCACATATGCTGATGATCATAGAAAACCCAACTTGCTGCCACTCCCACATAGAACCAGAAACTGGGACTGCCAGCGGGAGTGAAATCATGCAAGTTCAGCTGAACTTGCACGGATTCATTCCCGCAGCCCAGTGTGAACCTGGGCTTAAACCTGCTCTGTTTTAATTGGAATTGATTATGAATTTTCAGACAGCATAGTTGCTGTGTTTACTCAAATTTATTTGAGTGTACGTTTTTTTTACTTGCTATATGTATTGTTAAACAAACACAGGATACCAGATTTGTTTATCCCTATAAATGAATATATAAATGACTAAGTACAGAACTGAATGAAAAATTAAAGATCAGAGATGGTAAAATTATTCTGAATAAGGATAACACATATAGAATATAGTTCCCATAAAGTGTTGTACACATGGGCATAAACAGGTGGACAACATGGGGGAGATATACTAAAACTGGTGCACACAGAATCTAGTGCAGCTGTGCACAGTAATCAATCAGCTTCTAGGTTTTATTGTCAAAGTTTAACCACTTAAGCTCCAGATGGTTTTATCCCTTTCATGACCAGGCCATTTTCTGCTATTCAGCACTGTGCTACTTTAACTGACAATTGCGCGCTCATGCAACACATGTTAAAGTTTTTATCATTTTATATATATGTAAAAAAAAAAAAAATATTTTCTAATTTCTGTTATAAAGCATATCCAATGAAATCACATTTCTTCATATATTTAGACCAAAATGTATTCTGCTACATGTCTTTGGTGAAAAAATCCCAATAAGTTTATGTAGCGCCCTGCTCCCAATGACTGGGGTGCTATTCTAAATTTAGAGGGTGTCTGAGCCAATAGTGGGTTCAGACTTTGTTTAATTTAATCAAATAAGCCTCTGTTCTGGCTATGGTTGTGTTTGATAGGATTTCCTACTGTTGCCTGTAGGTGGCGTTACCACCTCAGGCCAATGTTGGAACACAAGAAAACCATAGTATATTGGGTGACCCTTCTCGGCAGCAGCCCCGCTGTGCATGCCGGGAAGGGGTACTTAAGAAGCAGACTCTGTTTTTCGGAGTCCTTAGTCTCATGGCCCTCCTGGCGCGAGGAATGTGTGTGTGAATTCAGCCCCGGGACCACGTTGGTCCGAGGCTGCATCTCTGTTAAGTAGGCCCAGCTATGCTGGCTGGGGCCTATGATTCTAAAGGGGATCCCAAGCTGTCCATCTAAGTGAGGGAAACGCCTAACGAAGGAAACGCCTAACGAAGGAAACCGGGAGAGGACCTGCCCTGGAGGAGACCAAGCAAGGCAAGCTAATGTCTCGGGATAGGCCTGGTGACTTCATTATACAGGGATCCACAGCTCTACTTGACTTACAGTTCGCCGGATCGGTTTAAAAGCTCTTTACTGTAAGGCTGGAAGTTCGGGACTTAAATCCTGTGGCAGAGGATTTCTGGCTATCCATGATCATTCTCAGACGGTCTGTGGCTGAGACTGTTCTCATACTGGTTTGTGCATCATTCCGGCTGCTAGGCCATGTGAGAGGGGTCTATCCGGGTGAGCAATACCCACTCAAGAGGGAGTGGTGACTGGCTGACTGGAACTTTAGATATTTTTGTGCATTCTGTAACGTGTACCTGAACCTTCCCCTTCTCTCTATACTCTCCACTTTCTTCACAAGTTTTTTGCAGCAAAAATAAAACAGTTGAAGGTTTTACATCGTGTGTGGACATTGCAATTTCTATAGACTTTCTTCCCCTGAAAACAAACTTAGAGGTAACGTGCAAAACCCAAATCTAAACCAGCAGCTCCTACGGGGGTAGTGTTAGGCCTCATACTCACGATAGGTTAACCAGAGGACAACGGTCTGAAGGACTGCTGTCCTAGGTTAACCTATGAAGCTGACTGATGGCCTGTCGTGTGTACACACCATCAGTTAAAAAACTGATTGTGTCAGATTGCGGTGACGTAAAACACAACGACGTGCTGAAAAAAACGAAGTTCAATGCTTCCAAGCATGCGTCAACTTGATTCTAAACATGCATGGATTTTTAACTGATGGTTGTGCATACAAACGATCGGTTTTGACCTATCAGTTACCAATCCATAAGTTAAATTTTAAAGCAAGTTGTCTATTTTTTAACCTAAGGTTAAATAACCTATGGGGCCTACACACGATCGGTTTGGACTGATGAAAAAGGTCCTTCAGACTGTTGTCCTCTGGTTAACCTATCGTGTGTACGAGGCCTGACATGTATATTAATTGTTTTGCATTAAAGTTATAGCGTATACAAACTATAGTATATATATATATATATTTGAAAATTGATCAACCGTGATGTACTGATGGACAATCTCATTTTTTAAAGCCCTTGACATGCTAAAACAAATACCCCCCAAATTATCTATTTTTGGAAAGTAGATATTCTGAGGTATTTAGTAAGAGGCATGGCAAGTTTTCGAAAGTAATTTTTTGTCACATCTTTTTTTTTTTAATGAAAAAATGTAATACTTTTTTTTTTCACAATTTTTTTTTTTTACCAGAACAGTACAGTGTTATCAAATGACCGATGTGGCTGTGATCAGGGACACTGACTGGTGACAGTATGTTCAAAAAATAATAATATTCTGGCGGATAAGCTCAGAGGAGGAGCTCAGAGAATCCCAAAAGTCTCTACTTCACCTCCAATTTTTTTATGCTAAAGAATGCATTGTGCTGCAGCGGAGGAGGCCAGATCCTCCTCGCCTAGAAACTTAGGTTGACCTAATTAACAAAGCATTACCAATGTATAAATTGACTTACCTTGCTCAAGGATGCCCTAAAAAATGAGATAAGTTGTGGTCAGGATGATTGATGCTGTATCAAGTGACCTAAAGGTTTAGGTGTTTCTATTCCCGCAAAGAGCTTTGGTGTTTAATAATTATCCTAACATATTAATGTGCTGGGTGCATTTTATGAGAGCTATCTCCAGCTCCCCCCCTTTTTGATATATATATATATATATATATATATATATATATATATATATATTCCTTACCCCTCTTCTATTACATTTTGGCATGTAGAAGATCATATCTAGGAATGGTTATGTCACCAGCTTGTTACTATTTGTTTTATTTTGTTTTGTTCAGTTAATGCACACCCATTTAGACATCTGGGTGGTTCTTTCTTTTTTATGTTGCGTTTGAATTATAAAGTTGAACATATACGGTTGTTGTATTACTTAAATATGTATATCTGTGTGATATACTGGTTTTATTTCTTGTGTATATTTTCCTTACAAGCATTAATAAAATTACCTTAAAAAAAAAAAAAAATATATTACATTTTCTAAAAAATGTTTTAGCCCTGGTTCACACTGGGTACGATTTGGAACGATTTGAGATGCGATTTGACATGTCAAATCGCATCTCAAATCTGCGGCAATTGTCGGCAATGGCACTGTCCTAATCAGTGCGACGCCGCATCTGCGATTTCAAAAAGTAGTTACTGTACTACTTTTTGCGATTTCGGGCCGCGATTTACATTAAATTGCGGCCGAAATCGCGGCAAAATCGCGGCGAAATCGCAGCCGCGAAATCGCGGTAAAATCGCGCATTTTACCGCGATTTTGAATTCGCAGCAGTGTGAACCTAGGCTTACATGATGATCATTGTGACAGCAATGCTTTGATCATAAACGAGTTTCATTCATAACAGCTGTGAATACTAGTGATCTGTGATTGGCTACAGCTAATCAAACTGTGATTGGCCCAGGTACCATGTGATAGCTGTGGACCAATCACAGCTCACTAGTATAGGAAGCAGAGCTGTTATGAAAGAAGGGAAGGTGCAGCAGCGCACTCCTAAACTGGAGCAGGCACAATCATGTACACAATTGTGCCTATTGTAAAAATACTGTTGCCAGTCGGCAACTGGTTAATTGAACAAGCCAAAGATAGAAGCTAATTGACTATCATGCACAGCCGCACCAGTTGTATTACATCTCCCCTTTATGTCCCTAATGTATAGCAAATGCTCCCCAAGGCAAAAATACTATATTATAATAAACAATGCAATACCGCTAAATGCACAGCAAAAATCTTTGCTTTCTGATAAATCAGGGCTGGCACTGGGTATTGAAAGTGTTGGAACCTCTGAAAGGTTTGTATTACCATCTGTATTCCCAAAGAGAAAGCTTCTCCTCATTCCAAGTCATGTTTTCCCCTAAGACTGGCATCTCCGCAGCCTTTTCACATCCTCCCTTTTCTGGTGGTAGGGGTCTTTCTTTAGAGCGGGTAGCCCAGCTAGGTTGGAGAGAAAGAGATGAACTCTCCCTGAAGGGGACAAAAAAGGCCCCCAAACTTAGTAAGGAAAGGTTAAGATTAGCTGAAAATATTTAAAATGTTGTCTGTGCCTCCCAGTGACAGAAATGTTAACTCTTCCTAATTCAATCAAAACCTAAAAAAAAATGTAAGCGGCAGGTGAGTTTAAACTCAAATACAGTAAGTCTAAAGTTTGTGTGTGCATACCCTATAAATACCCAATAAATTCTCACTAAACTTTTGAAGTAGCCAAGAGAATATTTTGGGTAGGTTATCAAATTGCTGTTTTTGAAGTTTTCATAATATTAAAAATCAAATTTAGCCTGAAGTAAATGTGAAAAAAACATTGTCAGGATCCCACAAATGAGGTGTTAGTACTAATCCACGGAGGTTCTGTTTGTCGGGAACAGATAATTCCCAAGCTTCAAGTTCAACCCTCAATGTAAGGCAACTGTTAAGAAAAACACAGCTGTCACAACCTAACGCTCAGAAGTTTGCAAACTATGTTTAGTCTAGGAAGGAGCACAGCTGTGGAACAAGCTTATATCTACCTACTTCACCAGCTCAGACCTGCAGGCACAGACACATATTTGGTTTGTGCCTCATAGACAAAAGAATGAAATTCATCCAACAGGTCAATCTGAAATCTACATGTGAACCTGAAAACAGGAGCGGTGATAATGTAGGGAGGGAAACATGAAAGTTCTGTGATAAATCAGACTTCAACTGCCAATACAACCTTGAACAATAAAGTAATAATAATACAATAATAAATACACAAACATGACAAACATGTCAACACATTTACTTCCTTAAATTCTGTCACATACATTCACTATGTCCTGTGAGTATGCAGTGCTGTGTCACAGAATTCACAGAACCTGCCTCTGAACTACACAGGTGCTGAGAGGAGGAGTTTCAGGAGGCGGATGCAGAACAGAAGGCACAGCTTGCAGGCAGCAAGGTACCATGGGATATATAGTCCTTAGAAATTGAAAGCAAACAGCAGGGGAGAAGCTGCAAAACATGCAGAAAATCCAGGAAGTTGTGGAAAGAGATGGTCAGCAGATGTGGAGAGGTAAATTTCCATGTAGTTTATGTTATATTGTCAAAAATCACTATTCTTTGTATTGCTAATACAATGCTGATGTTAAAAAATTAAAATGCTATGACTATAGATCTCCTTTAACCAGTTAAGCCCCGGACCAATATGCAGCCTAAAGACCCAAGGTGTTTTTACAGTTCGGGACTGCGTCGCTTTAACAGACAATTGCGCGGTCGTGCGACGTGGCTCCCAAACAAAATTGGCGTCCTTTTTCCCCCCCACAAATAGAGCTTTCTTTTGGTGGCATTTGATCACATCTGCGGTTTTTAGTTTTTGCGCTATAAACAAAAATAGAGCGACAATTTTGAAAAAAATGCAATATTTTTTACTTTTTGCTGTAATAAATATCCCCCAAAAACATATATAAAAACATTTTTTTTCCTCAGTTTAGGCCGATACGTATTCTTCTACCTATTTTTAGTAAAAAAAATCGCAATAAGCGTTTATCGATTGGTTTGCGCAAAATTTATAGTGTTTACAAAATAGGGGATAGTTTTATTGCATTTTTATTTTTATTTATTTTTTTACTACTAATGGCGGCGATCAGCAATTTTTTTCGTGACTGCGACATTATGGCGGACACTTCGGACAATTTTGACACATTTTTGGGACCATTGTCATTTTCACAGCAAAAAATGCATTTAAATTGCATTCTTTATTGTGAAAATGACAGTTGCAGTTTGGGAGTTAACCACAGGTGGCGCTGTAGGAGTTAGGGTGCACCTAGTATGTGTTTACAACTGTAGGGGGGTGTGGCTGTAGGAATGACGTCATCGATCGTGTCGTCCCTATAAAGGGAATGACGCGATCGATGCGCCGCCATAGTGAAGGACGGGGAAGCCGTGTTTACATACGGCTCTCCCCGTTCTTCAGCTCCGGGGAGCGATCGCGACGGAGCGGCTATAAACAAATAGCCGCGCCGTGGTCCCGGATCGCTCCCCGAGCGGACCCGACCTCAGCATGTAGCGGGGGGGGGGTCCCGATCGGACCCCCCACCCGCTAATAGGCAAGGACGTACGTGTACGCCCATGTGCCTGTACGTGCCATATTGTGGACGTATATGTACATGCGGGGGTCGGGAACTGGTTAACTAATAAGACAGACCAGACTTCCTGGTCATCATGTGATGAGTGACCGAAGTAAAAAAACATTTAACCTCTGGGTGATCTATGTACATTATAAGGATTTTAACAAACTTTGTTGCAGATTCTTACCTTTTGTTATTCTGAAGAAATCCCTGTATGTTTGTCTGTGTCCATGTGGTAAGGTGATTTAATGGGAGTGTTTTTTTATTTATCAATTAGCTGCTGCACCTACAAGATTCTAATGAGGAAAACTGCAGCGTCTGCATCCCTATAGACTTGATTTACTATTAGGAGTATGTCACCAAAAATGAAATTTTGTTGCAGGGGAACCTGAAATCTGACTTGTATCTTAGTGCAGACGTCTGGAAATGTTGTTTCTGGGGGCGTTCTGTATACATTCTGTGTACAGAAGACCTCCAGGTAGCCATATTGCATTGAATTTTACAGAACATTACAGAGCTGCAAATTGAAAAGGACATTTTTATTGACAATCAAATACAATATGCCTTTAGTCGCAATTGTATGTGCTATATTATTATTTATTTGCTATTTTTTCTTCCCACAAATGTGAAGTGAACGTTTAATTAGATTACATTGAAAGAAGATATTTAAGCACTCACCCGACATGAGCTGCTGAAATGCACTGGGTTCTCGTACCATTTCCAGTGATGACCCACCCTCTAACCGGACCTGATAATACTCTGACACACCAATTGTAATAAAGGAGCTTTATTTAAAGTGATTGTAAAGGCAAACAAACATGCTATACTTACCTGCTCTGTACAATGGCTTTGCACAGAGTAGCCCCCGATCCTCCTCTTCTCAGGTCCCCCCCCACTCCAGCCCCACCCCTTGCCGAGTGCCCCAATAGGAAGCCACATGACTAGTGTGTGCTCACTTCCTAACTGGGTCTGTGCCAATCATGGCCCCGCCCCCTGCCCCCTCCTCACTGGCTGTGATTGACAGCAGCAGGAGCTAGTTGCTCCCACTGCTGTGTCTGAGCCAACAAGCAGAGAGGGAACTGAGAGAGCTTCTGCTCTCCTGCACATTGCTGGATTGAGTTTGGGCTCAGGTAAGTATTGAGAGAGCTGTGGGGAGCTGCATACAGAAGGTTTCTTACCTTAATGCATAGAATGCATTAAAGTAAAAAACATCTGCCTTTAGAACCACTTTAAATAGCAATAAGCTGCGTAAGAAAGGAAAGGTGTGAGAAAGTATCTGCAGAAATAGTTCTTATTTTGAACAAAATGCAAGGTCCTTCTGGTCCTATACCAATCAGTATATGCCAGTAAGCATGGTAGTGATGTAGGTGGGTATTAATATTGTAAAACTATATGGCCATGGACATTAGATCATCATGTTCTTTTCTTTTCATTGCTTGGGTGTTTTACCATACCTACATTCTTTTACTGTAGTGTTCTCCATTTTTTTAACATTTAAAAAAATCAAAATTTTGTATTATTTCCTGAATACAAGCAGTCAGAAGAAATGCACAATTCATTATCAAGTCTGTCAAATAATTATTTTGTATATGGTCAGCAAAAGAAGAAATAAAATAAGTGCACCAGTAACATTGCACATGACCCAACAACATCGTGCTCGTAAATTCATGTTAAACACTCTTTTGTTGTGACTGCACTCCTGAGCATTATAGGCATTATTATCATTCATTCATATAATCATTCATTACTGAATCTTGATGCTGTTTATTCAAAAGCAACATTTTAAACATAAATGTGATTGTTATTGTGAATCTGTACGAGTATTATGAATGTTTTTTTTTTCTATTGATTAATAATTTCCATAAGGGTAACAGGGATGTAGGGGACTTAATACACTTGCTGCGGAGGTGCCCAAAGCTTTATCGCTACTGGAATGCTGTGGTTACTACGATGAACTCCGCATTTCAGATCTCCATAGACATGGATTCTAAACACTGTATACTATGATGCTAATACCAGATAGGTATGTTAAAGAGGCCGCATGCAGGGCATTGTTTCAGGCTCGTAGGCTCATTTTACTTCATTGGACTTCCAGTACTCCCCCTTCGCCTCCAATGTGGTTTGCACAACATTGAGGTTAGAAATGCTGATATATCAGCATGGGGGCAGCTTTTACAAATTTGAGAATGTATGGGGTAGTTGGCTGGCTTCCCTGGGTTTGGCCCCAGCTGATTTAGTAATGGACAGGTTATTGTTGTGAAATTTATCACAAAAATGGATATGTTTAATTTATCTGGTAATGTTATGGCTGGAATTTGCATGCCCTTGCTTTCCAAATGTTTAATGCTTGTCTACCTGATTTGATATGGTGGTCCTAGTGTTACAGTTGTGCACAACCCTAGATTTGGCTCTAAAGGCGCTTAAAGCATTCCTATGATGTGAACTACAATACTGGTATGCTGAATTGATATCTGATGTGAACTACATGTACTTTAAATGTCTGGTTGTACAAATTTGTGACATCTCAATAAACCTTTGCCTGATTAAAAAAAAATGTCATAAGGGAAAAAAACGCACCTGTAAAGATAAAAAAACAACAAAAACATATAATATAATAAGCGACAACTCTACTGTGTGATACCAGCACAGAAAGTAGACATGTGTAAAAAACAGAGTCCTGGTAATAATAGTAAATAAACATACTAGATAATTGAAATGAAAACATAAAAAATACACATAAAATTCAAAGAATTATTAAATAAATGAGAGTTCCCAATGGGTAATATAACATAAAAAACAATATTGAGCTTGAAGACACTACGCCACTCGTGATTGCCAAACAAGATATTGTGCAGTCTACATATATTCCTGTGTGTAGCTAACCACCAGAGACACCGCCACCAAAATGAAAAAAGTGCCTGCAGTACTGGACCTCTTTTTTACAAAAGGCCAGTAACGCTTTTGGCTGATAACCCTGCCAGGGCCTTAAAGAGGTGTTCCTGAAGACTCTTATTAGACCATAGGAGGAATCATCCGACTGGAGTGTCCATGTTGTCAAGTTCAAAAACAAGAAATGCTCCACCTAGCATAAAATACAATGACACTTTATTTGGAATAGTAGAATTACACTCACGTTTCAATAGATTAAAAAGCACGTAATGAATCTCGCCGGCTTGCATAAAAATAAACACCCGCACTTCCGGGGCTCGTGGTATGCCATGACATCAGCACGTGGTCCGCCCTACGTGTTTCATCAGACGTCCTATGGCACGGTCATCACATACTACGAGTCCCAGAGGTGCGTGTGATTGTTTTTATGCCGGCAGGCGAGATTCATTAAGTGCTTTTTAATCTATTGAAGCGTGAGTAGTATTCTACTATTCTAATTAAAGTGTCATTATATTTTATGCTATGTGAAGCATTTCTTGTTTTTGAGCTTGACAACATTGACACTCCAGTCGGATGATTCCTCCTATGGTCCAATGAGAGTCTGTAGGAACGCCACTTAAAGGCCCTGGCAAGGTAATCAGGAAAAAGCTTTACTGCCCTTTTGTAAAAAAAGAGATCCAGTACTGCTGGCAAGCAGGCACCTTTTTCATTTAAGGTGACGGTGTCTCTGGTGGTCAGCTGCACACGAGGATATATGTAAACTGCACAATATCTTGATTGATTAACCTCCCTGGCGGTATGATTCTTTCAGAAAAAAGGTGATGAAAGCGGTACCATTATTTTGCATGGAAATTTGGCGTTTTAGATTGCAGGCCTGCAATTCTTAGGAATAACTCACCTAAATCTGTCCAAACCAGAGTCTCTAGTACACTATGACAAAGTTTAAAACACAAAATCATAAATTATAATATAATAAATAATAACAAATAATAATTTAATAATAACAATACTTTTTATTCAATAAATTTTAACAAATAATATATTCATAAACTCTGATTTTTTGGGGGGTCAAACAAGGGTGCAAAATCATTATTCAGTAAATGTCTCGGGTATGAAAATCTTTAAAGCAAGGTATGGCGCAAAAGTCCAACGTCGCAGTCGAGACAACAGAAGCGCGTTTCTTTGCGTATTTTTATTCCGTTGACGTCGCGCTTGGAGCAGCAAACCACACACATCCGTGTGGGTGCTGTTTTTTTTTTGAGTGGGTGGTACGTGGTCCAAAAAATGACTACCAGTCAGTCGCTCAGGATTCACAACACCAGTAGCCCGTCGTCCAGAATGGTTTACCGCCGTTGGCGTTTGGTGTTTCAGAAAAATCTGTTCTGCCACCTTCCACATAAAGTCTGCATGGACCATAGACCTGACACTTGTTTTTCAGCAGGATGAAGGAGTTCCAGAGACATTGCTCCAAAAGATGTCGAAATTTTTGTTATAATACTTTTTCTGCTGCTTTCTCATCGCTGGCTAAAAGGTCATGGCCTGGTCAGCCCTGTCCACACCTCCCATCGTGTGGTTGTAATGTAGTCCAACACAACCTGTGGCTTTCTAACATGTTTTCCACCTCTGGTATGGACCATGGCGGTCGAGGTGTTATGGACTGTGCTCATAAGGGAAACGTCCTTTTTGTCCCACCACTTCAGTGCCAACATTTTCCCCTTTTGCCATGCAGCTACTTCTCCTTTCCCAAGCTTTTTATTTGAAAATGCTGACGGCATGTCACGTCGGTTAGGCCTCACGGTCCCATAAGCGTCTGTCCAATTTAGAAGAAGGAACTCGTACAGTTCTGGGGAGGTATAGAAATTGTCCGTAGTGACACAGTAGCCCTGGTTGAGCAAGGGCTCTATCAATGAAAGAACTGAAGCGGTTGCCATCCCAAAACCGCTGAACCTCTGGGAGAATTTGGTCCCTTTGCCAGTGTACAGTACTGCGTTCCAGATATATCCAGAGCTGGATTCACACAGCATAAAGGATTTTATTCTAAAGCGAGCGCGCTTAGATGCAATGAACTGAATCCAGCTGAGCATACCTTTGTAGGCCATGAGACTTTCATCAATGGTAATGTTCCTCTCAGGTATATAGGTCCGCTGGAAGTTCTGCAAAATAATTTGGTAAATATCCCCCAAAAAAATCAGCTTTGGAGCTGGATGAGAACGTTCATCGAATTCCTCGTTATTTGCAATGTGCAAATATTTCATTATCAATGAAAATCTATACTCTGGCATTACAGTTCCAAAAAAAGGTGTGGCCAATAATTTATTTGTTGTCCAGTACCACTTTTGGAGTGGTTTCCCCACCACTGCCTGTAAAATTAGGAGGCCAAGGAACTTCCAGATATTGTCGCTGATCGCAGGCTCCCATTTTCTGTGCCTTGAAAATAGCTGATGGGTAGCAGCTTGCTGTTCTTGATATCGATTTGTCTCCAAAACGATTTTGTCGATCACCTCATCCGTCAAAAAAAGTCGGAGGTATTCCAAGGAATTGTCATCCTCTATGTCCACTTTTATCCCAGGTGATCCTGTGAATGGAAACCTTGGGGGCGCTACGTGCTCCGTATCGCAATCAATTGCGCACCAAGTCCGCACATTGCTGGGCACAGGTACAGGATCGTCACCCACATCGCTTTCTGCATCTGATGACAAGCTTTCCCACGCGTCGCTGTCACTCAGCTCCTCCGCAAGTGATTCCGTATCGCTGTCGCTGTTTGGCAGCAGGTCGCATAGCGATTTTGAAGTAGAGGCGCGCTTTGCCATGATTGCTGTGCAGTATACAGACACTGGTACAGTAATTCTGCAGACAGGGCACTGGAGAAAGCACTGGGGGGGGCAATTTTCTTAATCCAATAGTATCAGTGTGTTTTACTTTGTTTCTACTTATACTATTTGAATTTCGCGCCGTTCCTCCCCCCGTTCCGCCCCCTTGCGTCGCGACGCTCGCAGGGAAGGGAATCAGGAGAACACAGAGCATCGGGCGGACATCCGGCCGCCGTACACTGCGGGGATTCATCGCTGGATCGCAGAGAAAAGGTAAGAAACCTCTTTCTGCATCCAGCGAGGCAAGCCCGAGTGTGGTTTGGGGTTACCGATCGTAGCTTGAAAATCTCACCCCGAGCCACACTCGGGAATACCGCCAGGAGGGTTAATAATATTAATTCTTTATATGATTTCAATAGCGATACAGTAGCTAACTTAGGCAAAAGTGGGCAAACGCTGATGATATTCAAAGGGATGCCAAAAAAAAAAAAAAAAAAAATTGTTTTATCTGACTGCAGAATGTGTAAAGCCTTTAATCAGAAACAAACTAATTTTAGGTCCTAGATTGAGGTACCCTAAAATCACCCACATACAATAGATTCTGATTGCTGACTGCCAATTAAAGTAGCAGAAGTAAGAGAGCTGGTAAAGGGGTAATAACCCAATTGGTCCATCACTAAATTATCAAAAGGAGACACCTACAAGAATGTGCATACTAAGACTGGCCATCAATAGCAGGTGTGTCTATCAATTTGGAGCATTGTTTGCATTAATTAGGCCGCTTCTTTTCTCCTGGGTGACAACATAAAAGGCCCCTGGAAAAGCTCCCAGAGAAAATCTCCATGTGGGCAGCCCTGCTGTCAGGCAAGAATCACAGCAAGTCCTAGTCCTGTCTAAAGACTAACTTGAGAGCAGACAGGTATATATCTTTCCAATGTCCTTGAGGAAATATCTGCCCAAAATTGGAACCCTTATGCCGCGTACACACGATCATTTTTTGGCATGAAAAAAACTTTTAAAAAAATGTAATTTAAAATGATCGTGTGTTTTTCGGGTTCTGAAAAACGAAAAAAATTTTTTTTCGAACATGCTGCATTTTTTTAACGACGTTTTAAACTATGTTGTTTTTCAGGTTGTAAAAAATTATCTTGTGTGGGCTAAAATGTCATTAAAATCCTGCGCTCAGAAGCAAGTTATGAGACGGGAGCGCTCGTTCTGGTAAAACTACCGTTCATAATGGAGTAAGCACATTCATCACGCTGTAACAGACAGAAAAGTGCGAATTGTCTTTTACCAACACGGAATCAGCTAAAGCAGCCCCAAGGGTGGCGTCGTCCACATGGAATTCCCCCTTTATAGTGCCGTTGTATGTGTTGTACGTCACCGCGCTGTGGGCAACGTCGTTTTAATGATGAAGTTGGAAAAACTTTGTTTTTTCTACATGCCGAAAAACTTTTTTTTTTTTTTTCATGCCAAAAAATGATCGTTTGTACACGGCATTAGACCCCTTTCACGGTGCCAGCGGGCTGCTCTAGCGGTAGAACGCCGCAAGTTTTAGTGTCGCTTTACCAGCGTTTAGCTGCGCTTTTTGGGCGCTAGCGGGACACTTTTAACCCCCTGCTAGCGGCTGAAGAAAGGGTTAAACTTGCTTGAAAATTATTTAAAAAAATAATTTCAGGCCTGAAGGTTTATTTAAAACTCCAAAACATTATGTATTTTCTGAAAGCCGAGACCCTGGAGAATTACATGGTGGTAGTTCCAATTTGTAATGGTTTACAAAGTGCAAAGTAAAAAATTAAATAAAAAATGTCATGTGCGAGTAGGTGGGGGCTTGACATTTTTGGAGTTTAAGTTCTTGGGTGTAACTTTATTTTGTAAACTTTTTTTCTTTATATCACATAGGTGACCAAAAATCCCCTATGCACTAACATTTTGCTGTGACAGGTTCTCTAAAACATCAGGGGTCTTTTAGCACCCTGATGTCTCACCTGCTTCCATTGAAACTATGGAGGCTTCTTATTCATTCACAAACTGAAGCATAGCTAACACAGATTAAGCCTAGGTACACATTGATGTGATTTGGCAATGCAATTCGACATGTCAAATCGCATGTCAAATCGGCAGCTATTGCCAGAAATATCACCGTCCGAATCGGTGTGACGCCGACTTTGTGGTGCCACACTGATTCCTAAAAGTAGTTTCTGTACTACTTTCTGCGACTTCGGGTGCCATTTCAATAGACATCTGTGCAGGAACCCGCACAGATGTCTCTGAAATCGCCCCCAAAGTCGGATTGACATGCGGGTATGAAAACGTATGAGTTCAATCAATCCTGCAGCAGTGTGAACCTGGGCTTAGACCAGTTTTTGTTTCAGTGATGAATGAACACCGTTACCGATACCGATCACACACTGGGGCACTCAGAATGTAGCGCAGCTGTGCATAGTAGCCAGTCAGCTTCTAAGGCTGGATTCACACCTATGCATTTTTAGTGCTTTTTGCATTTTACAGATTTGCACTACAGTCCATTTATCATGGTTTCCTATGAAACATGTTCTGTAGTGCAGATCTGCAAAATGCAAAAAGCACAAAAAATTCATAGGTGTGAATCCAGCCTAACTTCAGCTTGTTCAGTTAAAGCGGAGGTTCACCCTAAAAAACATCTATGTACCATTACATGCAGCATACTTGCGTCAGCTACAGTATGCTGGTATTTTTTTTTTTATCGCTGTACATACCGTTAAATAGTTAATTTTCTTTTCTTCCTCCCGCGGGGAATAGGCGTTCCTATGAAGAGGCGTAGATGATTGACGTGCGGCAAAGGCGCATCACACGTTCCGAAAATAGCCGGACTAGGACTCGGCTCTATACGGCGCCTGCGCACAGACTAGGAGCTGACTGCCCATGCGCCGTATATAGCTGAGTCCTAGTTCAGCTATTTTTGGAACGCGTGACGCGCCTTAGCCGCACGTCAATCATCTATGCCTCTTCATAGGAACGCCTATTCCCCGCGGGAGGAAGAAAAGAAAATGAACGATTAAACGGTAAGTACAGTGGGAAAAAAAAAAAAAAAAACAGCATACTGTACATGTCGGCAGTATGCTGGATGGGATGGTATATAATTGTTTTAGGGTGAACCTCCGCTTTAAGCTTTGGTAAGCTTTGGAAACTGAATGGTTTCTACGCAGAGATGTACCAGATTTTTCACTCTCCAGTTTTAGCAAATAACCCTCACTGTGTTTATTCAGGAAGGAACATGTCATGTTTATCAGCCTATCCCACCACACACTCTCCATCCTGACACTGATCTCCTGCCCCAGCAGCAGCTGCAGCCAGCGGGAGGGGGAGGAGGAAGAGAAGCTGGCAGCTGCAGGGAAGCCACAGAAGATCGGCATAACTGCAGGGGATGAGTTGAAATACTATGCTGTGTGTTGTGTGTGATGGGGCAAAGTGAGCCCCCCTTACCCTCAAGGCTCATGTGCCCTTCACATACTTGAACACTGGATGATATGACATTGTCCAGCACACTTCACTGGCCCCTAGTTCCACCTATCCTTAGCCCATGCTGTGTTACTGTATAGAGTAAAGTCAGCATCAAGTAAATTACATTAACTGCATTTAAAAATACATACTTTTTAAATTTACACATAACTGAATTAGTTACAGTTTTTAAATCTAGGGAGAGTTCAGTGTTAAATATTTGCAAATGAAGATACAATGAATAAATGAAATAAATATATAAATATATAAATCAGCTTAAAAAATGGTAACCCAAAACCACAAAAGCTTCCCTTTCAAGGGGATTTCTGCTTTCAGTGATGACATGAAAAAACCCCTCCATTTTCAAGCCAACAAGGAAGAGCTCACAAATTCAGGTGTTTTCCACATAATAACTGAAAGTGGGAAAGCACTTTAATTGACAATGACATATATAAACAATCACTTCACAGATTTCATACAACTCTTCAATAGAGACAAGAGAAGAACAAGTCACAGTCATTTCAAGTTGGTAAAGAATCAAGGTGCTAACTGACCTGCATTCTTTCACATGATCTTCCGTCAATGGAAACATGAAACTGACGTCGTCATGGGAGGAAACAAAACCATGATTAGTCTGTAGAAAGATAAAGCTAATTAATTATTATGGCTGCTATTTCTGTATTCTGTCCCATAAACAGGCATTATACCCTGTAATTGGAAACACAAACCTTGTTTTACTATATAATGTGGCACTTTGTCAGGGGACAAAAATTTAGTCCTTTCAACTTTGAATATTGAGAGTAATAGTTGAATACAATTCTGAAAGTTTATATTTATGTGGGGGGGGGGGAAATAGAACTATCAAAAAATATATATGAGGCATAAATACTGGAATGAAAAAAAATGAATATGAAGCTAAAGTAAAAATGAAATGCACTTAAAATTGTAAAATATGAGTTATCAAAGAGCACTGTGCCTGCATACATAACACCACCAGGAGAAATCAGCAAAATTAGTCTGATGAAAACGGTCTGATGGATTTTTCCATCAGTTATCCGATGAAGCTGACTGATGATCAGTCGTGCCTACACACCATCAGTTAAAAAAAACGATCATGTCAGAACGTGGTGACGTAAAACACAACGACGTGCTGAAAAAAATGAAGTTCAAGGCCTTTTATAAACAATAAATAAATAAAAATGCATAATTTTTTTGTTTGTTATAACAAATTAAATTAAAGAGAGAGAGAGAGAGAGAGAAATGGTATGAGAGGATGAGAGAGGGGTAAGGGATGGAGCATGAGAAAGAGAGGATGCACATGAGCATGTGTGGAAATGACATCAACGCAGCCCGGCCAAGGCACAGAACTCAGAAGGAAGACCGGGTGAAGATCGCAAAATAAGTACTAATAATGGGCAGAACAAATAGGAGGATTGAGACGATTTCCTTTAGTTGAACTAACAAAAGTGTGCCCATTCTAGAGCTGGTAACATTGGGGATATTTAGTATAATTTTAAATACATATAAATCCTATACATAGTGCCCAACGTATCACAGTAAGCAGTATGTACAGGAGAGAAGTTTTAGAGGGTATGACAGTGAGCACTATGTATAGGAGAGGAGTGTGGAGGGTATGACAGTGGACACTATGTCCAGGAGAGGAGTGTGGAGGGTATGACAGTGAGCACTATGTACAGGAGAGAAGTGTATGACAGCGGGCACTGTGTATAGGAGAGAAGTGTGGGGAGTATGACAGTGGGCACTATGTTTCTAGGGATCTAAGGATCTCCTAGACCATTGAAACACCCAAAACGCGTCATGAGTAACGAGTGCCAGTCGATACACATTATTAAACTTTATCACGTGTTATTGACACTCTTTAAAATTATTTGTTAATATATTTAAGGTATATCCAAAGCTATGGCTTATTTGACTCTTGAACCAGCTGCAAACTGGGCAAACACTGTCTTTATGCAGGGCCAGATTAAATTAAGAACATCATGGGCCTGGTGCTGAGGATTTTGGTTGGGCCTTTTATAAGTATTAAATAAATAAAAATGCATAATTTTTTTTGTTATAACAAATTAAATTAAAGAGAGAGAGAGGGGGGGTGAGAGGATGAGAGAGTGGTAAGGGAAGGAGGATGAGAGAGAGAGAGAGGATGCACATGAGCATGTGTGGAAATTACATCAACACAGCCCAACCAAGGCACAGAACTCAGAAGGAAGACCGGGTGAAGATCACAAAATAAGTACTAAAAATGGGCAGAACAAATATGAGGATTGAGAAGATTTCCTTTAGTTGAACTAACAAAAGTGTGCCCATTCTAGAGCTGGTAAAATTGAGGATATTTAGTATAATTTTAAATACATATAAATCCTATACATAGTGCCCAACGTATCACAGTGAGCAGTATGTACAGGAGAGAAGTGTGGAGGGTATGACAGTGGGCACTATGTATAGGAGAGGAGTGTGGAGGGTATGACAGTGAACAGTATGTACAGGAGAGGAGTGTGGAGGGTATGACAGTGGGCACTATGTATAGGAGAGGAGTGTGGAGGGTATGACAGTGAGCAGTATGTACAGGATTGAAGTGTATGACAGCGGGCACTATGTATAGGAGAGAAGTGTGGAGAGTATGACAGTGAGCACTATGTACAGGAGAGAAGTGTATGACAGTGGGTACTATGTATAGGAGAGAAGTGTGGGGAGTATGACAGTGGGCACTATGTATAGGAGAGAAGTGTGGAGAGTATGACAGTGGGCACTATGTATAGGAGAGAAGTGTGGAGAGTATGACAGTGGGCACTATGTACAGTACAGGTGAGGAGGATGAAGGAATCTGGAAAGGAAAAATGTAAAGGTTTGTGGAAGGATGTTAAGGGACTGCGTAGTGGTGAAGCGGGCCATACATGGATTGAAATTACGCCAATTAAACAGAGACCAGCCATAGTCAATCTATGTATGGGCTAGCTGGTTTTACACAATTCAATCTATTAACCGACTTGAGTACAACCAGTCTGTAAATTTTATTCCAAAACAATCAGTGCTGCCAGCTATAGTTAGCAACACTGATCATTGTATTCACAGGCAGAACACAATAACACTGCAGGAGTGATTCCCCCATACACAGGTCAGCAGGTGAGAGGGTGTAAGGGGACAGGCTGGGGAGAGATACTAGTCAGTCCCTGGGAAGGCACTGGCTAGTATCAGAGCCAGATACACACAGGTTACAGAGTGAGAGCAATAATTCTAGCACTAGACCTCCTCTGTAACTCTAAACATGTAACCTGTAAAAAAATTGAAAGCATCACCTAGTATACAAAAAAATCGTGCTAACTTTAGTGTTTTTTGGGGGGCGTGGCCTGGCGCATGGCGGAGTAAGAAGCTGACCTGTGAGCTCCCGCACACACCGCGCTCACGAACGGCTTTACGACCGATTACACACCACATCTCAGGTCGGTAATGGGCAGGAAGGGAGGGGGAGACACTCACCATACCCCCGATCCGGGAAGGGACGGCGATATTGATAGTTTTTTTCACAAAATCCGCCCGGAGCAGCGTGACCCCCCTCCATCCAAGATGGCGACGGCCCGTTCTGCAGGGACACACTCGGCCTCCCAGGGCTCCTCTTCCCATAAGTCCTCCTCGTCTATGAGAACCAGGCAGAGGGCCATCTCCCCCCCTGAGTCGGATGCGGGCTCGACCCGCTCAGCTTGCCATTCCCCAGAGTCACACCGCTCATTTGGAGGCTGGGATCTTGAGGCCTACATAAAGGCCTTACCTACCAGGCATGACTTTGAGGCCTGTGTGCAAAGGCTAGAGCGTTCATATAAGCAGGAGATGGCTGAACTCAGAAGAGATGTCACACATAGGCTGGAGGAGGTGGAACAGAGTGTGGAAGAAACAGTCACCACGCTGCAGGCTCATGAGGTTATCCTAAATGAACACACTGCTCAGATCCAGCAGCTTATGCTATCTCAAGACGAACAGGAAAATAGGGCCAGACGCAATAACATACGCGTCCGCGGCCTCCCTGAAACAGTTGAAATCAAAGATTTGGCCCCAGTAGTCATTGGTATCTTTAATGAACTGTTGCAGAAAGATAAAGAAGACCCAATAGAGCTTGATCGGATCCACAGAGCGCTGGGGCCTAAGAATCCCAACCCAGATTATCCCAGGGATGTGATTTGCAGAGTTCATTTCTATGCCATTAAGGATGCCATTATGCAGGCGGCTCGTACACAGGAATCTGTTTATTTTAACGAAACCCGCATTCACCTTCTACCAGATGTGTCTAAGCTGACTTTAGACCTCCGCAGAGCACTGAAACCCCTGACCGGGGCATTGCAGGCTAAACAAATCAAATATCGGTGGAGCTTCCCTTTTCAACTATCGGCATCCCATGATGGGAAATCAGCCTCCTTCCGAACCCTTGGAGATCTCCCCAAGTTCTTGGGTACCTTTGAACTGCCGCAGATACCCCTGCCGGACTGGCCCCTGAAAGCCGCAACCCCTGGATTCCAGCCCTCCTCCGGATGGAAGAGACAGTCCAAGAAACCCAGACGCTCCAGGGCGGAGGCCGCCCCACTGCCAACTGATTGAGGGACAGAGCCCTCTGTCCGAACTTACCCCTTATTTTTTTTTCAGCTCCCCCTTATTTGGGGCACGGGTCGGCTGGACTGTTTTCCGGTAGTTGTTTTGTTTTTAAATAGGCCGGAGCACTGTACCACTGACTGTTCCTGAAGTGCCTTTTTGATAGCAATGTTCTTTATTTACTGTGTGTTATCCAGGACAGCCTAACTCTCCCATAATGGCCCCTTTCCTTAGGGTTGCTCTGACCTCTCAACCCCGGGCCCAGCCCTGACCCTCGAAAATAGGAGGGCTCCCCCAGCCCTTTCTCACCCTCTTCCCTCCCCCCCCACCCCCTTCCCTGCCTAAAATAGGCCTTGGTTTCATACTAGGGCTGCATTTGGTGTGTATATATGTTTCGCTTGGGGCCCCCCCGGTGGCACGAATACGGGGGCACGAACAGGTGCTTCAGCACCCCAGATCTGCTGGGGCTTTATGCTCTTTTTCTGCCGCCCGGGAGGTCCCAGTAAACCTCAAACTGTCGTTATTTTGAATTGTTTATTTCACTCTATGCTTGCGGTGTGTGCGGGCATCTTGCCGTGTGCTGACTGCGTTTTCCCACCTAGGATATTCAGCAGGCCATGATGGCACCAGCTGGAATGTTGCTAGCAACAAGTTTAGTGCGGCCCTCCGGGCCAAGATTTTTCTGTGCGGTCTCTTTCTTTCTCTTTTTCTCCCTCTCTCTGTCTCTCTTATTTTCTATCTCTGGGCCCCCTGCCCGTTCCTCCCCCCCCTCCCAATCCCCCCCCCCGTGGTGTGCCGGCCTCTCCCTGTAGCTCTCGGGTCCCCCCCCTTGTGCCTCTTATGGCTGTCCCTACCGCCTTGAAGATTTCCTCCCTGAATTGCCGGGGCCTCAACGTACCGGAGAAAAGGAGACAGATTTTATACCATTTTCACAAACAGCGTACCCAGGTTCTCCTTCTCCAGGAGACCCATTTCAGATCAGACTCGCTCCCCAAAATTGCCAGTAAACACTACCCCACCTGGTTCCACAGCACCAACCCCTTAGCTAAATCTAAGGGGGTCTCGATAGCCTTCCACTCCTCCTTTACACCGGATGTTTTAGACAACTATGTTGATCCCTCAGGGAGATATATAATGCTTAAACTGTCATATAAAAACATGATCTATACTATCACTAACATTTACTCTCCCAACCAGGACCAGCTGCAGTTTCTCTCCTCCGTGATCACCCGCCTGAAGAAGTTTAGTACGGTCAACATGATCCTGGGGGGCGACTTTAATGCTGCTCTGGTACCCCGTCTGGACGCATCTACCGGTAAGTCCTCGCTCTCCCTGGTAGCCTTGACAAAGCTGCGCTCCCTTCTTTCAGACCTTTCCCTGACAGATGTATGGAGGGTCCTGCATCCCTCGGACAGGGATTATACCTACTATTCCCCAGCACATTCCTCGTACAGTAGATTGGACTATATCTTGGTCCTGCAGGCTCTACTTGACCTGTCACCGACGGCATCTATCGGTGTCAAGTTGTGGTCCGACCACGCCCCTGTCCACCTCACCCTAGGGAAGATCCCCTCCTTCAAACCTAGGTCGTCTTGGAGACTTAATGATAACCTGCTCTCAGACTTGGCCTGTACAGCGGATATCATTCAGACAATTGCACACTTGAATTCTGACCATGCCCAGGACGGGACTAATCCCTTGACGAAGTGGGAAGCCTTGAAGTGTGTTCTTAGAGGCAAATTCATTCAGCATGGGTCTCGGCTAAAGAAAGCTCGAACCATGGACATTAATCGCCTCCTCGGTACCATTACTGCTCTAGAGGACTCACACAAGCGCTCCCCGGAACCCTCTAAATTAGTAGACTTGGCTAACGCCCGGCGGGACCTTTTACAAATTTTTGCGGACAGAGCATTAGTGGCCAGGGATAAGGGGCGGTTTACACATTATGCCCAAGCTAATAACTGTGGTAGACTCTTGGCAAACACGCTCCAACCACGGCAGGCAAGGAAGCATATTCCCTTCATTGCTTTAACCAATGGAAGGAAGGCACACAGTAACTCGGCGATCGCGGAAGAATTCCGACGTTTCTATGCGGGCCTATACAATCTCCCATCACAGGTGACAGAGTCCCCAACCAAAGAATCCAACTCCCTGGAGGCAGTCTCCTCTTATGTACAGGACACTGCCCTTCCACCTATTCCGACTGCAGAAGTCGAGGAGCTTGAGACACCTCTGATGGAAGCAGACTTCCTCCTGGCCATTAAGAAATTGAAGAATGGTAAGAGTCCCGGTCCTGATGGGTTCACCCCCCGGTTTTATAAAATTTTCGCACCCCAGCTGTCTCCTTTGCTCGCGAAGGCCTTCAATGCTATTGATGAGACTCTATGTCCATCCCCAGGCCTTTTACACGCCCAAATAGTCGTCATACCAAAACCTGGAAAGGACCAGTCACTTTGCCCCAACTACAGGCCAATATCTTTGTTAAATATTGACCTGAAATTATTCACTAAAATTCTATCGGAGCGCCTCTCCCCCCTACTCCCTAAAATTATACACGGCGACCAGGTGGGGTTTGTCCCGGGCCGGGAGGCTCGTGACAACACCACCAAAACAATCCACCTCATAGCATATGCGAAACGCCACCGCATCCCGACCTGTCTTCTTTCGTGTGACGCCGAAAAGGCCTTCGATAGGGTCAGCTGGCCCTTTCTGAGAGCCACCCTTGCCCAAATAGGCCTGGGCCCCAAGATGTTGGCACGTGTCATGTCCCTATTTAGCAACCCTACTGCGTCGGTGTTGGTTAATGGCGTCGTCTCGGAACAGTTCGCGATAAACAATGGCACTAGGCAGGGGTGTCCCCTTTCCCCCCTCCTTTTCGCTCTTGTTATAGAGCACCTGGCACAGGCACTAAGGGCGAACCCTAGCATACGGGGCATACCAACCCCCTCGTCTCATTGCAAGCTCTCCCTATATGCAGATGATCTCTTGCTATACGTCACTCATCCACATATTACCATTCCCTCTATTCTGGCTGAGATCAATCGGTTTGGTGCTCTGAGTAACTATAAACTTAACTTATCCAAGACAGAAGCCTTGAATCTCTCACTATCGCAACCCGTCCTGGCGGCCCTGAAATCCAATTTCTCTTTCCAATGGAGAACTAAATCTGTCACCTATCTGGGGACGGAGATACCAGCTGACCTCTCAGAAATATACTCCCTTAACCATGGTCCTCTCCTGCATAGACTCAAATGCCTCACTGAGGATCGCCTGAATCTCCCGGTGTCCTGGTTCGGGCGTATGAATACCTTGAAAATGGACATTTTGCCCAAGTTGCTATACATGTTCCAGGCTTTACCGATAGCCCTCCCCTCTACGTTCTTTCGGGCGTTGCGATCAATGTCAATACGATTTGTATGGAGGGACAGCCGCCCGAGACTGAAACACAAGCTACTCTGCTCTCCCATCACTAGAGGAGGGGCGGGCCTTCCAGACTTCGAGCGGTATCACGCAGCAGTGGTCTGTTCGAGGATCTTGGAGTGGTTCCCACGGCCACTGAGCAAAGTAGCCACCTTGATCGAACAAGATTTGTCTCCCATAGACCTTCGGGCCCTCCTTTGGGGCCATGAGGGAACACACAAAGCTCTCGCAGGTCTGTCACCCTTGACCAGGGACGCTCTGGTGGTATGGTACCGACGGAGGGCGGTCTTCGCTCTGACCACTGACCCAAGTCCATTGACCCCCATGTTTGACAACCCAACACTCCCAGAAGGCAAGCTTGCCCACACGTTCAATGGATACAGGAGGGACCAGTGGCCCACCGCCCGACAATTTGTCAATGCAGGCACGGGCTCTTTTGTAGCTGACGAGTCCTCCTCCCTACCGAGGGTGACCTGGCTCACGCGCATACATTTGACTACTTATTGTAGGCAACTTTATGACTCGAGACAGATACATAGGCCCCCGACGGAATTTGAACAGCTATGCTTACTCCCAGAAACCCCACGTCATACCCTCTCCCTATTATATAAAATGATCCTAGAGCATATGAGTACTTCTCTTCCCAAATTCACTGCAGCTTGGTCGAGGGAGCTGGGGACAGACATCAGTGAGGCAGCCTGGCAAAAAGCCTTTTACTACACACATAAATCCTCCATCTCGAGTTACGTTCGAGATAAGAACTACAAAGTCATATCACGGTGGTATAGAGTACCGTCTACCCTCAGGATCATGTTTCCCTCGGCATCTGACTCATGCTGGAGATGCAACTAGGCTACCGGTACGTATATCCATATTTGGTGGGACTGTGAAGTTATCCGTCCATTTTGGACCCAGATATTTCAGATCTACTCAAACATGTATGATAAACCCCTCTCTCCCTCCCCTACAGTTGCCCTGCTGTCCATCCTTTCGGGGACCTTTAAATTTCAGAAACACACTCTCCTTAGATTCTGTCTCAGTACTTCTCGGCAATTGATCTCCAGACACTGGAAATCCCCCCTACCCCCGTCCCTAGCGGAATGGGTTAATGAAATGAACGGAGTCATGTTGATGGAAGAACTCCAAGCTAAGGCCCTAGAAACACACGCCAAGTTCTCCTTTACATGGGGAATATGGAGGCACTACTCTTCCTCAGATGCGTTTAAAACACTACTTTCACCTGACTCGAGCTCTCCTCCGCCATGATAGACCTAAGAGGACCTACATAAGCGAAATAGGTCCAGAGCCCGGAGTGATCGGGCACACCACACACACCCCCCCCCTCCCCCCATTGTCCCCCCACCCTCATCTTTCCTACCCTCCCCCCTTTCTCTCTCTACTCCCTTCTCTGTTCTCTCTAACTGACTTTTTACTTCCTTACCTTTCTTGTTAATCATTCGGCCTTTCACCAACATGCTAGGTTGGGCCAAGGTTATTGTTTATTTCCATGTTGTTTCAGTTTAGCCCCCTTGGCTTTTACCTTGCAGATTCGGAGACAGGGTCCTCCCGCTACCTTCAATAGGATAGTACCCCTGACGTGTATAAGTTATCCTATTGCTTTCTCCTGGCCTAGGGCGCAGCAGGTTCCCAGTGGGGCGCCCGGGCGGGAGTAGATGACAGCAGTATACATAGGAATACTCGACAGGGCTATATGTGTAAATATCTCTCAGGTCTTGCGAGGGGATTCATGTTATGTTATATTTAATATTGTGGAAAGTGTCTGTCTACTTCAGGGTAGCCCGGCCCGCCCGATGTGGGGGGACCGGTGCCCGTTTTCTTTGATATCTGTCAAAAAATTTCTAATAAAACTTTTATTGAACCTAACTTTAGTGTTTTTTTTTTTTATAAATGAAAGTAAAAAATTAAATGAATGAAAGAAAAAAAAAACACGCTTGAAAAATGTCTGCGCAAATACTGTATAACATAAAAAGTTGCAAAGACCGCCATTTTATTCCATAGGGTGTCTGCTAAAACAATATATATAATGTTTGAAGGTTCTGAGTAATTTTCTAGCAAAAAAATCATGGTTTTTACATGTAGTGTCAGAATTGGCCTGGGTGGTAAGGGGTCAATTACCATAAGTAATATACAAATAATTAGTATAAGCCCTGTGAGCTCATCCTCTCAGTCTGCTGCAGAGTGTGTCAATTTGTATTTAAACTGGCCACTCTGTATGTAGCTTCTGACAGGCTGCACAAGCAGCCCCATATCTCCGAAAACATAATTGATATAGGAGCCCCATATTTTAACCAGTGGTGGGGTAGGTCTTCAACTACCCCCCAAATGTGGGGTCACTGTGATACCTGGTCGCCGAGCTCTTGAGGAAGGGACCTGGAGCTGGAGCTCCAATAGCCCCTATGTTAATCCGGGCCTGTCTTTATGTCCATTGTAATTTTTACACCATGATAAAACAACAGAATTACCAGCTGTTCTTGTAATGTTACTAAATATTCACATTGCCTGAAGATATATGCAGGAATGCACTGTGGTCAGGGTGAGTACAATTATTTTTCTTTCCTCAATCTGTTTGCCTTCCTATCTTATTCAGCAGCTACAAATCCAGTGTGTGGAAGTGGCAGGTGTCCATCCGCTGAGTTGTCACTTTGGGCATGGAAGAGTGGTCAAGAACAGATTCCTGGTGGAAATGCTGTGCTGTTTCAACTGGATATAGCAACAAAACAGAATGATGACAACACCCCAGAGATGATGGCCCAATCAGCTTCACTTGAACATGTGTCTGCACCATAAAAGATGTGTTGTCTCTTCATTATGCTCTTGGAAGCTCGCTATGTTATCTTATTTCATGCTTAAAGATGTACTACTGTACCATTCAAGGCTAACTGAAATGCTGTGTGTGTATAAATGTAAACTGACGCTCATCTCAAATCTTTTTTGCCGTCTGGGCAAGTTAAAAACTGATTAGTTACTCTGGGCATTGATTTTGTATGGAATTTATATGTTCTCCCTATGTTGTTGTAAATTTTAAGCACAGCGTAGAAAACAGATGATAGGCTATATCGTTGTGATAGGCTATAAACTTGTAAAGCTGAAGTCCTGGGTTTTATTCCCATGAAGTACACCATCTCTTGGAGTATAAGTGTTCACCTTTGTTTCATTATACTCTGGCTTCCAGCAGAAGTCCAAAAGCATGCCTGTACCTTTTACACATTAGTCTTGGTATGCATTTATGCATTGTTACAGTTAGTATGAGTAGCTGTAATCTTTGGACAAGGTGTAAGATGAAACAAATCCTCCTATGAAATTTGTACCTGTTTATCTGTAGTCCTCTCTTATCCAGAGCTGTTCAAATTACAGAATGTATACAGCTTCTCTGTGCTTTGAGCTTCAAAGGGCAGGGAGTAGAGGATCTGAAGTTACACTCTGCAGAGCTCAGTGAGAGCCGATTGGAGGGAACGGACACAACCCCCTTCAAACAGCACACAGAAACAGAGACTGTCAGTCACAGGCTGTGTGCTGGAGATCCCTCCCCTGTCACCTTTTTTTTATTGGTGCCCAGAAATCTTGTCAGAAGTGACTCAGATAGCAGAGGAAGGAGGCAGCAGAGAGAAATGACACTTAGTGCCCTAAGCATAGACATGTTTATATTTCATGTCAGGGGTTTATAACCACTTTAATGTTAACCTGTCTTTATGATACATTTACAATAATTAATTAATAAGCTATAAAAACTGTTGCCACAGATGAACTATTCAGGTTACAAACAACATACACAGTTATTTATGCCATGCTGTCCCTCACTCAGCTCATACAGAAGGTGAATCCAGGCTGCCAATGGAAGCCCATACATTAAGGACACCTCTGACCTTGTTGTGACATTCTCATGTCGCTGCTTTCCATATACATAAGCAACCAGCAGGGGAAGACAGCAATGGGTATTTAGGCCTCTTTCACACTGGTACGCTTTTCTGTGTTTTTCCTTGTTGACAAAAGAAAATTAAAACTATTCCCCATAAATGTTATGTAATCGTTCACATTGCATGTGTGCTGAGCTTTAAAAAGTCCTGCATTAACCACTTCCCGACGGCCGTATGACTATAGACGGCCGCGGGGTGGTTCTACTTCTCTGAGCCGCCGTCAATTGACGGCAGCTCATTTCCGCGTTCCCCGCGCGCGCTCCCGAGCGCGCAGCGGGGAACTTCTGTTCTGGCCGTGTCCCTTGGACACAGCCAATAACAGATCGCGGTAAATAGCCAATCACAGCGGCTATTTACAGCGCGATCTTTCCAGCCAATGAGGGGTGATCTCAAATGTAAACATATGAGATCATCTCTCATTGCCGTCTCTCCCTCCTCACACAGACAGCGCGTGTGAGGAGAGAGAGATACTGTGAGTGAATCAAAAACAGTTACAAAGTGTTACAAATCACTGCCCAGTGTCTAATCAGTGCCACCAGTGCTATCAGTGCCACCAGTGCCACCAGTGCCCATCTGTGCAATCTGTGCCCACCTGTGCCCACCTGTGCCATCTGTGCCCACCTGTGCCATCTTTGCCACCAGTGTAGACCTGTGATCACTGCCGCCTCAGTGCATATCAGTGCCCACCTGTACCACCAGTGCCACCTGTGCCCACCTATGATCATTGGCCACCTGTGATCAGTGCCGCCTCAGCGCACATCAGTGCGTATCAGTGCCCACCTGTGCCACCAGTGCCACCAGTGCCCACCTGTGATCAGTGCCCACCTGTGATCAGTGCCCACCTGTGATCAGTGCCCACCTGCCGCCTCAGTGCCCACCTGCCGCCTCAGTGCACATCAGTGCGTATCAGTGCGTATCAGTGCCCACCTGTGCCACCAGTACCACCAGTGCCCACCTGTGATCTGTGCCCACCTGTGATCAGTGCCCACCTGTGATCAGTGCTGCCTCAGTGCACATCAGTGCGTATCAGTGCCCACCTGTGCCACCAGTACCACCTGTGCCACCAGTACCCACCTGTGCCACCAGTACCCACCTGTGCCACCAGTACCCACCTGTGCCACCAGTACCCACCTGTGTCACCAGTACCCACCTGCCGCCTCAGTGCACATCAGTGCGTATCAGTGCCCACCAGTACCACCTGTACCACCAGTGCCCACCTGTGCCCACCAGTGATCAGTGCCCACCTGTCGCCAGCAACAATGTCAAAACGCCTCTTCTCCGTCCAGCAGGCATATACAATTATTGCCGCAACTGACGAGAGCAACGGGGAGCTCTCGTCTTCCGATTCCCAGCTGGATTCCGATTCGGACGTAGTCTATGAACCAGTCTACAGCAGTGGAACAGCGACAGGCTCAGAGGGGGAAGATGGTCAGCCCGCCAAAAGAAGGCGCTCTGGTGAGGAGGCAGTGGCATCCACCAGCACCGCCATGCCATCCACCGGCACCGTCATGCCATCCCCAAATACAGAAGTGCCATCCACCAGCACCGAAGTGCAATCCACAAATACTGAAGTGCCATCCACCAGTACCGCAGTACCTCGGCAACAAAGGCCAAGGACCCATGCAAGCCTTCCCTATGCCCTTCATTACCCCCTGTGGCTTCCTTCAAATTCCGGAGAAGCCAACATTCCCCCTTTTACTGCCCAGCCAGGAGTCCAGGTGGACACAGAAAATTTTTCCCCAATTAATTTTTTTGATTTATTTTTAACTGAGGAACTGCTTTCTAGCATTGTGGCCCAGTGCAACTTATATGCCCAACAGTTTATCACCAACAATCCCACATCGTCCTATGCCCGTCCCTTCCATTGGAGAGACCTAACAGTGGAGGAGTTCAGGATTTTTTTAGGCCTCACCTTTTGTATGGGACTCAACCCAAAAAATGAGAAGCATTCATTTTGGTCCAAACGCCCCATTTATCATATGCCAATCTTTTCGGCAACAATGCCCAGAACCCGATATTTCATGATAATGCGGTTCCTCCACTTCAACGACAACACCCAGTGCCTTCCCCGAAACCACCCAAATTTTGACAGGCTTTTCAAAATTCGCCCCTTATTAAATTATTTTTCTGAATTATTCCCCCAAATATATACCCCGGAACAACACATTTGTGTAGACGAGTCCCTAGTAAAATTTTGTGGCCGACTTAAAATCAAACAGTTCATTCCAAGCAAAAGAGCCCGCTATGGGGTGAAGGTTTACAAGCTATGTGAACGAGCCACAGGGTACTTGTATTCCTTCTTGGTCTATGAAGGGAAGGACACCCAGCTGAATCCCCCCGATTGCCCAGACTACTTGGGAACAAGTGGAAAAGTGGTTTGGCAACTTATCACCCCCCTCCTGGATAAAGGATACCACCTATACGTGGACAACTTCTATACGTCTCTTCCCCTGTTCCACAACCTTCACCGGAAGCAGACTCCGGCTTGTGGCACGGCAAGAAAGAACAGGAAAGGCTTTCCTCAAGGCCTTGTGAATAAGAAGCTGAGGAAAGGGGAATCGGCGAGTCTGCGCAACAAGGAGGTTCTTGCAGTGAAGTGGAGGGACAGAAGAGACGTATACATGCTGTCCTCCATCCACAACGATTCCTTTGTAGAAACCCGCAGAAGGCGTGGCACCACCATCCAAAAGCCAACATGTATCCGGGACTACAATTTATTCATGGGGGGGTCGATTTTAACGACCAAATGTTGGAACAATATCTGGCCACAAGACGCATGTACCATTGGTACAAGAAAGTAGCCATTTATTTTTTTCAATTGGCCGTCTACAATTCTTATATCATTTATCGTAAATCCACCCAAAACCCCCTACCCTTCCTTGGCTACCAGGAGGAAATTACCACTTCCCTGATATTCCCGAACGACGTGCCCCAAAACATTCGATCAGATGTTCTAAGTAGACTCTGCAAACGGCATTTCCCAGATAAGGTCCCTCCCACAGCATCAGGCCGACGAGCTCAAAAAAGATGCAAGGTGTGTTCCAGTGATGGAGTCAGACGAGACTCAGCTTACTATTGTGCCGAATGTCCTTCCCAACCCGGCCTCTGTATAACTGAGTGTTTTCGACGTTACCATACCAAACTAAATTATTAATCCTCCGTTCCTGCCTTTACTCACCTATACACCCCTTATGCCACTGCCTGCCCTGTAACTGACCCCGGCTTGTTTTTCGACCACGATTCTGCCTAACGATTTTGTAATACCTCTGCCTGATTTGGAATTGACCCTGGACTGTTTTTCGACCATTATTCTGCCAAACGATTCTGTAATGCCTCTGCCTGATCTGGAACTGACCTCGGACTGTTTGACCATGCCTTTTGCCTGCCTCATGGACTGATCTTGTACCCTGCTACTGGAATAGTGGGAACACAGGGGTCTCACATATGTGAGGGGCGCCAGAAAAGTTTTTCTGGATGAAGAAAACTTTTTTGTTTTCTCATTCTAGATTAGGGTCTGGTTGCCCGGAGGCTTCAAAGAGATTTGGGTGGGAGAAGCCTCTACCCCTGTCCCCATTCTGTCCTGAATGAGGCCCTACTTCTGCCTGCTGCCTGTAGGACTTATGCCATCATGCCTCTGCCTGTTGCATGAACTGACCACCTGCACTAACCCTGAAGGGACAGTATCCCTGCCTGGACGTTGCTGACCAAGTCCCTGCCTGCTGCCTGGACCAGTGCTATCCTGATGTGTAGAACTGCGCTACTATTACCACAGGTAATCTTTCGTTTTTTACACTTTGCGCAGCATAATGTATTTTGGGATGTAATTCTTGGTATGTGCATGCTATGTGTCTCTGGAACACCTGACGGTGTTCCTTGCATGTTGGATCTCTGTATGTGGTCAGGCTGTATAGAAGTCTCACACATGTGGTATCGTTGTACTCAGGAGGAGTAGCAGAATTTATTTTGGGGTGTCATTTTTGCTATCTAAATGCTATGTGTTGGAAATATCTTATAAATGGACAGCTTTGTGTAAAAAAAATGCGTTTTCATTTTTTTTCCACATATTCCAAAAACTTGCTGGAAAAAAATAAACCGTTCAAAAGACTCATTATGCCTCATAGATTATACGTTGGGGTGTTAGCTTTCCAAAATGGGGTCACTTTGTGGGTAATTCTTTTGTCCTGGTGTTCCAGGGCCTTCAAAAGTGTAATAGGTAGTCAACTAGTTAGATGTGCAATTTATGCTCCTAAAACCCCTGATGGCGCTCCCTGCATGTTGGGCCTCCGTATGTGGCCAGGCAGTAAAAAAGTCTCACACATGGGGTATCATTTTACTCAGGAGGAGTAGCAGAATGTATTTTGGGGTGTCATTTTTGCTATGTACATGCTATGTGTTGGAAATATCTTATCAAAGGACAACTTTGTGTAAAAAAAATGTGTTTTCATTTTTTTTCCACATATTCTAAAAACTGCTGGAAAAAAATAAACTGTTCAAAAGACTCATTATGCCTCATAGATTATACGTTGGGGTGTTAGCTTTCCAAAATGGGGTCACTTTGTGGGTAATTCCATTGTCCTGGTGTTCCAGGGCCTTCAAAAGTGTAATAGGTAGTCAACTAGTTAGATGTGCAATTTATGCTCCTAAAACCCCCGATGGCGCCCCCTGCATTTTTGGCCTCTGTATGTGGCCAGGCAGTGAAAAAGCCTCACACATGGGGTATCGTTTTACTCAGGAGGAGTAGCAGAATGTATTTTGGGGTGTCATTTGTGGTATGCACGTGCCATGTGAGAGAAATAAGCTATTACAATGACAATTTTGAGAAATTTTTTAAATGAAAAATACAAATCTTAATTTTGCAAAGTATTCTGGGAAAAAATTACAACTTCAAATAACTCACCATGCCTCTTACTAAATACCTTGGAATGTCTACTTTCCAAAAAGGGGTTATTTGGGGGGCATTTGTACTTTCCTGGCTTGTTAGGGTCTCAAGAAATGAGATAGGCCTTCAGTACATCAGGTCTGATCAGATGTGACAATTTTTTATGATTTGCACTATAGCTTGTAGACTCAAACTTTCACACAGACCAAATAATTTCCAAAAAATTTGGGTTATTTTTATCAAAGACATGTAGCAGTATAAATTGTGGCCAAAATTTATGAAGAAAAATTAATAATTTGCAACATTTTATCACAGAAACTAAGAAAAAATCATTTTTTTTTCTAAATTTTCGTTCTTTTTTCATTAATAGCGCAAAAAATAAAAAACCCAGAGGTGATCAAATACCACCAAAAGAAAGCTCTATTTGTATGAAAAAAAGGACAAAAAAATCATTTGGGTACAGTGTTGCATGACTGAGTAATTCTCATTCAAAGTGTGAGAGCACTGAAAGCTGAAAATTGGTCTGGTCAGGAGGGGTGTTTAAGTGCCCAGTAAGGAAGTGGTTAAAAGAGCACCAGTGTGTGGAGAAAATTTGTAAATCTACAAATTCTAAGGGCACCATTACTAAATTGTACGGGTTACTGGTTAAATTGGGATCCCGGGATGAAGCACCTTTTATAGACAAATGGGAAAGAGAGTTAGGGGTTACGAGGGGGACTAATACTGTTTTAAGGATTACTCAATTAACTCACACTTCCGCGATAGATACACGAACAGCTGAAGCAAATTATAAGTGCCTTTCAGGATGGTATATTACCCCTGATAAGGTAAATAAATTTAAAGTAGGTTATACCGCAGACTGCTGGAGGGGCTGCCTAGAAAGAGGAACGATGGCCCATATATGGTGGCATTGCCCTAAAATTCAAACGTATTGGGACATAATATTGAGCCAAATAAAGATTATTACGGGAGAGGAGATCAAGAAAGACCCATGGGCCGTCCTCTTCCATTGCAGCCAAGAAGGCGTAAAAAAATACAAGCAGTCCCTACTCCCCCACCTTTTAAACGCTGCCAAGAGACTTATCCCTAAAAAGTGGCAGGAGACGGAAAGCCCACATATTTGGAGTTGGATAGATGCGGTGGAGGAAACATATAGACTAGAGGAGCTAAGGGATGGATATCTGGAGAAGAGCACCGAACATAGGGAGAAATGGGGAAAATGGAAGGAATATAAAAAAACATGGAGCTATGCGGAGAGAGTAAGGGTATGACTATGCGGGGACTTTGCCATTCTCTGCTTCCTCTCTCATTTCTTTTTAGCAAGACATATGTATTTCTCTCCTCCCCCGCATCTCTCCTAGCTACATCCGACATACTCTTCTCCATATCTATACCTTACCTTTAGCCGAATAAAAGAGGTCAACCTCTTTACTTAATACTTAGCTTATAGTATGGTTGTGTTCTTGTTTTTTTTCTCTCTTTTTTCTTCATAGGACGGGTAGGAGACTCCTGGGAGCCATGAGGGGAGGGAGGGGGGGTGCATGCAAATATAAAAATATATTTATATAAATATACTTAAAAAAAAAAAAAAAAAGACAGTGAACAGAGTATATACCACACATGATGCAAACCGCAAATAGAGACGTAAGAAGCTTCGGATCATGAGTTGGTCTCTAGTATATTGGAAATAAGCTGAGGTGGTTAAAAAAAAAAAAAAAAAAAAAAGAGCACCAGTGTGAAAGAGCCCTTAGGCAGCACAAACGTGCATCAAAAGTTCATTGGTGTAAAAGGACACGCAGGCTTAGCTGTTGACTTTTGAGAAAAAGTCAAAATTTGGATATATGTACCAGTGCTTTTAACCACTTGCCGACCGCCGCCAGTAGATATACGGCATGTAAATACATTTATTGAAATACTGAACTCAATGACTTGCCATAAGATTCTGATCATTTCAAATTCTGTTGAGCAGGGATGGCCATGCACACTGAACAAAATTTGGCCAGTCCCTGCTGGGCCTGCCAAATTTAAATGTGTCTATGGCCAGCTTAAAGGAAATGGTATAAAGAGCACAATCAAGGTCCTTAATGAAGAAAGTTATAGAAATATCATACCGTGTACAACGTACAGTGTAGGAGAAAAGTAATAATTACTTGACAACTTCTCTCTACTTTTGTATTGAAAGGAAATCCTTATGAAATAGAAATACACAATACAAAGCTCTATTACAGAGCAACTGTAAATTCTGGTAGATTATGCAAAAACACTATTTGATGGGAAAGAAAGATTTTTCAAAGTAACTTGGGTGTTGGAATGGGAGTCATGTTGAACTGTCAGAGAGAAGGAATGGAAATAAATTGTGAGATTGCATAGCAAATAACAGGACTGCATACCAGGAGCAAATAGCTGGGGGTCGGTGGGGTATGGTAGGCTAGTGTTATTTTTTTTTACTAGACAGGAAGGAAAGCTAGAGGTTATTGAGAAACTTGATATGCTTCCAGATGTGTGTTCTCATGGAACACTTAATGGTACTGGAGTGTTGGGAAGCCAGTGAAAGACACCAAACATTAGAGGGTAGATCTGCCTCGATGTAGGTCATTAGAAGGGCAAGCAAAGCATAATTTAAAATAATAATAATAATAATACACATATATATATACATATATATATATATATATATATATATATATATATATATATATATATATATATATATATAAATACATACTGTATATAATGAAAGGAAGGAAAGTGAAAAAGAAAGGAAGAAAATAAGGATAGAAGAAAGGAAAGGAAAAAACCGAGTGATCATCAAGCTGCACAAGGCCAGCTTCATGGGCGAAAAAGAACGTTTACGAAAAAAAAAAAAAATCATACAATCCTATATACACAATTCTATATCCACAGTTGATCCAGGGAGGCAAAAAACCCCAGCACAGCATGATCCAATTTGCCTTCCAAGCATGATTCAATCCTTTCTGATCCCCAAAAGCAATCGGATTTTCCCTGGATCATCTTTACCTATAAATGTTAGTATCCAGTTATATTATGTACATTTAGGAAAGAATCCACGCCTTTAACTACCTCCCGCCCGCCTTATAGTAAAATGACAGCGGGCGGGAGGCATCCCCTCTCATTCTGGGGCAAGGTCATATGACATCGCCCCAGTGTCACCGCTCTCGCACGCCCACAATGACATGGCTCTTCACCCATGCGATCGGCTGTGTCAAATCACAGCCGATCACATGAAAACACAAAAGTGACATTTATCGGCACTCCTCGCCTCACACTGACAAAGTGTGAGGCGAGAAGGGCCCATCAGCGGCATCTCCTCACAGGGGAGACTGTACAGGTAGTCAGGGAACTGATCATCAGTGCAGTCACTGCTGCCTTTCAGTGCCACCTATCCGTGCCGCCTATCAGTGCCACCTATCAGTGCCCATGTGCCACCTTATCAGTGCTCATCAGTGCAATTTAAAAAAAAATTGTTTTCTTACGTATTTTTATCAAAAGCTAAAAAACTCAGCGGTCATTAAATACCACCGACAGCACTGTGTGTGCAGGAGATGACCACTATGGGGTAGATTCACGTACGGCGGCACTTCTTTAGGTCGGCGTAGCGCATCCCCTTTGCACTACGCCGACGTAAGATAGTGAGGCAAGTACTGTATTCACAAAGCACTTGCCTCCTAAGTTACGTCGGCGTAGCGCAAATGGCCCGGCGTAACCTCGCCTAATTCAAAATAGGCAGGTAGGGTGCGTGTTGTATGGTAATGAATTCACGATTCATTACCATACATGTAAATGAAGCGCCGATCGTACGGCGCATGCGCACGCATGCTCAGTATCATGTTGCAAATACTCAATGCTTTCGACGTGAACGTAACCCCCCATTCACGGACGACTTAAGCAAACGACGTAAAACGTGGAATATTCGACACTGATCTGAAGTCCATACTTAACATTGGCTGCGCCATCTTTTTGGTGGTTTATCTTTACGCCTGAAAACGCCTTACGTAAACGGCGTATCTTACATGCGACAGGCGAGCGTACATTCGTGAATAGGTGTATCTACGTCATTTACATATTCTCTGCGTAAATCGACGTACACGCCCCTAGCGGCCAGCATAAATATGCAACTAAGAGAGACTTACGCCGGTCATATCTTAGCAACATTTAAGTGTATCTCAATTTGAGCATACGCTTAAAGATACGACGGCGCGGATTCGGACTTACGACGGCGTATCTACTGATACGCCCGTCGTAAGTCTTTCTGAATCTAGCCCTATATCTTTAAATCTCCTTCACTAAGGCCCGTGCCTATTCCTGCTTAGAACCTTTGCAGTCTTTGCAGATGACACCAAGCAATGCAGTGGAATAACATCCTTACAGGATGTCTCCAACTTAAAAACCGACGTTAATGCACTGTTTAATTGGGCAACTATGTGGCAGATGAGGTTTAATGCTGATAAATATAAGGTTTTGCACTTGGGGGCTAAGAATTTGCATGCATCATACATACTAGGGGGAATACAGCTGGGGGAATCAATGGTGGAGAAGTATCTGGGTGTTTTGGTGGATCATAAGCTTAAAGTGGTTGTTAAGCCACTCTAACCTGTATACACCATCAGCACTGTATGCTATTGCCCCCTACTATGTATGATTTATAAATATAAATGCTGGCCAGTCATGTGATTGTGATCTCGGCTCTGAAATGAGGTATTTGCAGCATTTATTTTTATAAATCACACACAGAGGGGGACACTGCAATAGGAGGCAGTGCTGATGGTGTATATAGGTTAGTGTTATGCAAGCAGCAGGAGGGAGGAGGGGCGGCACTGTCACAAGCAGACAAGCAAGGAGCAGAGAGGGGAGGAGGTCACAGGAGCAGAGAGGAGACAGATAACCGAGCGGCAGATGACAGGGGCACAAAAACTGACTACAGTGTCAGGGCTCAGCAGCCATGATACACCATGTTCAGTTTACAAAGGGGAGGGCAGAAACTGGCACTGATCAGTCAGGTTTTTTAGGAGTTACAGGGGGCCAAATGACACAGCACAATCTATATGTGTCATATAACATGCTTTAAAGGAGTAGGATCCATTTTTTTGGGGTTAAAAAACACTAATAGCATGCAATGCCAAGCAGCGATTTCCAAAGCGAGCAAAGTCCTTTCTTGTATTAAAAGAGGTATGGACTCCAGAGAGAGAGATATATCAGTTTGCCTCTGTACAAATCATTAGTAAGGCCTCATCTGGAAATCGCAGTTCAGTTTTGGGTTCCAGTTCTCAAAAAGAATATTGGGGAACTGGAGACTTTGTCACACCGTATTTTGCACAGCATTCTTACAAGTGCACATTTTTGGAAAAAAACACACTTTTTAATAATAAAAAGAAGACAACAGTAAAGTTAGCCCAATTTTTTTATATTGTGAAAGATAATGTTACACCGAATAAATTGATACCCAACATGTCACGCTTCAAAATTGCGCCCGCTCGTGGAATAGCGACAAACTTTTATCCTTAAAAATCTGAATAGGCGATGTTTAAAAATGTCTACAGGTCACCAGTTTTGAGTTACAGAGGAGGTCTAGGGCTAGAATTTTTGCTCTTGCTCCAACGATGTGTACCTCACATGGGTGGTTTGAACATCATTTTCATATGCGGGTACAAGTCACGTATGCGTTTGCTTATGCGTGCGAGTTCAGCGGGACGTGTCGCTTTAAAAAAAATAATGCATTTTCTTATTTATTTTACTTTTGATTTTGACACTGTCCTTTTAAAAATAAACATTTTGGATCACTTTTATTCCTATTACAAGGAATGTAAACATCCCTTGTAATAGAAAAAAAGCATGACAGGACCTCTTAAATATGAGATCTGATGTAAAAAAGACTTATTATCACTTGTACTAGGAATCTTGTTTATGTTGTCCGGTGTCCATGCGGCCCCAGTATATTGGCCGCATGATACGGATGAGATTAAGTGAACATGTGGCCAATATAAGAAAAGGGTTTCGGAAGCATAGCCTATCAAAACATTATGACTTGTGTCATAATCGAGACCCTAAAGGCACTGTGTTTTTTGGAATTGATAGGTAACTGGAGGTAGTAATGTGATAGGAGAAATAGTGTGGGGATTTCTACATTATTATATAACCCAATTCTATCTCCTCCTTGTAAACACACTTATTTTAATGTTCTCTTTAGTGTGTACAGAATTTTATGATCCATGTAAATTATTATCAATATTAGTTTAATTTTACATTGGTTTTATGTATAATATAATTTTGTAACACAAGATGGCACTGCTTCCCGGTCTTGGTTGCTGTAGATTAAAAAATTAAAACAACCAATAGATGGCCATTAGATTTAGGTTTTAATACCAAAGACAAGCGGTTACCAAGTATGGTGTACTCTCACATTAAATTATCTAATGGTTCTATCTGCGTGTGGAGCACAACGTTTTTCTTTCCTATTGTTATCTAGATTATGCTTCCGGTCAGCGGAACGCATATTACTTCCTGTTTCCTGTTGTTGGAATGCAGGCAACGTCTGCTCATAAATAAGCCATCCCCTATATATACTGAGCATAGCACACGTCAAGCCACACCCCAGATGACGTCATTGATGACAAAGCGCGTAGGGAGAAGTCGGTGACGTGTGACGCGACTTGTATGCTGGAACGCAGTGGCCATTTTGTGGGTTGGAAACCATGGATATTTCATCTAGTGCCTGTATATCTTGCCGAAAATGTGAGTGAAATTTGAGTATTTTTTTTCTCTTTTAACAGGCTATTGAATACTGTGGAGGAGCTGAAGAGTATATCCCTGTGCTGCTGAGGAGCTGTCATTAATTAATATCTATGCTTGCTAATATCTACCTATGGGTAAGAGGCAGTGTGCTTGGGTGATGGTGGCGGTCTATTCACATATGTGATACCTCAAGACACAGCCTTTTGGTTCATCCATGGACTTTTTATTGTAAACTATACATACAAGTTTATGCCAGCTGAATTTATTTCAGCATTTTGCATTAGGTTCACGTTGGACTTTTATATTTATTAGATCTACGCCATTTTCTATACACCCATTATATTTTAGACGACTAAAATTGGTTTTAGTCAACTATACTGGTTGGACTGGAGGCAAAAGAGACAAGAGGGCTTACCTTTCACCCCTGGATGGTGACAGGGCATGAAAAGGCATGCAGGGCACAAAGTAACATGGGATCTTAGTAGTTGATAGCTGCTCTTGGATTTAGTCAGCAAGTCCAGCTCTCCAGCACCTTCTTTGCTTCCTTCTCCTCGGCTCAGTCGGCTGTTCTCCATCTTCTCCCGCGCTGAGGCTGCCACTGCACTGACTCCCTCCCTGTTCCTGCTCCCTCCAACAGAACACAGATATCACTCTGCACTGCGCAGCAGCATAAACTACTCTGTCTACTGAGTGACTCCATTCCTTCAGCTTCCTGTTCTCCAGTGTTAAGACCTGTTCTCCGTACTGCCTGGGTGGGTGCTGCACAGACTACGCCCAGTCCCTCCCTCCAACAGATCACTCCACACACAGCAGGGCTCCACTAGGGTGGGCGGTGCTGGCCAGATCTAAAACAGTATTTGCATTCAGGAGGAGACTCAGCAGAGAGCAGTGAGTCAAGTTAGTAAAAAAAAGTCTGCGGTGGCTGAGGAAACTGCAAGGACCGCTCACGGACACCTTGCCCATTCCTGGTAATGAGAGGAGAAGTACCATGGGATATGTGGTCCTTAGAAACCAAAAGTCAACCAAATTAATGCACATATGAGAAGTTGAAAAGCATGCAGGGAACCCAGGAAGATGTGGAAAGAGCTGGCCAGCAGCCAGACAGCAAAAACATGATTTTTCAAGTATGTTTATATGGGATTATCAAATAATAACTATTGTTTGTATTGCTATTACAATGATGATGTTATAAAATGAAAGTGTATGCTGTGTCTATATATCCCCTTTAAGAAGAGGGGTGCAAGGTGTTAACTCTCTACTTCTACTGTCACAGAGGAAATGCCGATATCTCACCCATGTGTCATTTTCCTTTAGAACATCGGTCCATCTATGGCCAACTAAAAGTCAACCTGAACTCAAAAGATCAAGATTTGATATATTATAGGAAACATTAAAGCGGGGGTTCACCCCAAAAAAAATTCTAACATTACATTGAGCCGAGTTGTGATAATGAGATTATGCTGACCTTTTTAATCATATTGCAGTACATACCGTTTTATCCATATTTTCACCACGGCTTCCAGGTATGTATTCTGCGGGACTGGGCATTGCTAATTGATTGACATGCTGGAAAGAAGCCAGGCTGCGAGTCGGCTCTATACAGCGCCTGCCCACCGACGTTCGGCTTCTTTCGGCAAATCGTGACGCGCTGTATGCGCCGGTCGGAAGCATGTCAATCAATTAGCAATGCCCAGTCCCGCCAATTACATACTCGGAAGCCGCGGTGAAAATATGGATAAAATGGTATGTACGGCAATATAATTAAAAAGGTCAGCATAATCCCAACTCGGCTCAATGTAATGTTAGAATTGTTTTTTTTTGGGTGAACCCCCGCTTTAAGAAGTGGTCATTGTGCCTAATCAGCACCCTGAAAAATGTACCTTTTGTCTTGAATTCCCCCCAAAAAATAGCAGTGCACTGGTATGTGAGTGTGCCTATGCACTTGTATCCCTAGAGCCTCAGAGTTGTATGTGTGCAGTGCGAGATATAAGGTACTACTGTCAGCTATTCATATGAGATTTAGAGTGAAAATTTGGTGATGTCACTACTGTGCTGCTCATGGCATGGCTTGAGGAGGCAAAACTCTGCATATACAAAGATGGCTGCCTCCACAGAGAGACATAGTGGACAGCCAGTAACAGGGAAATATCAGCTGCAAGAAGACTACAGTCAATGCTGCTATGCCTTTTTGGGACATAGCTTCCAGAATTATGTTCCTTTTTAAGGCATATCAAAGAACCCAGTTATGATATAAGGTTTACCAAAAGGGGGAAGATGCATTGGGAAATTATATTTTTGAATGTCTGACACACACACATTTACTGTACTTGAATATTTTATAGCATGACTTGCATAGCACAGGGAGCCTTATGTATAAGTTCCTGTCACCACTGTCCTAGATACAATATGACAAATTTGAGAACAAGCCATTTAACTTACCTATATGTTTTAGTGTTTGGGAGAAAACTAAAGCTCCATGCAAATAGTGTCCTTAGTGGGAAATCAAACCCAGAACCCCAGCACTGTTAGCAGTGCTATTCACACAATGCACAAATGACATGTAGGCAATCTATGATAGGATATGTGATCACAGTTTTAAGCTATAAAGCACCTTGTAGTCTGCGATGAGAAAAATACCGTAACTCATTTCTATAAATCCGCTGTATCAGAAGATCTATTTTTGAAGCATGACATAAAGTTAAACAATTTCCTTTAAATGACTGTTTTGTCATTTATCATACTTGAATTCTGAGATTCATGTCTTCAGTTCAGATTACAGAGAAGAGGATAGATAAGGAGGCCGGGAGATAGAATATGGAGCGACAAGATATAAATTTATAAAAATATCTACAAAAGGAAGTATGATTAACTAACCTAAACATAATCTGAATTGACAAGTAGCTTGAGAAGGATGAAGTTTAGTGTAAGATTTAGTAGAAAACATTTGCAATAAAATGAGAATGCTGCAGCCAGACTGTAGAGAAGGGACAATGACACATCATTTTGGGACTTGTAGTATCCCAAAAAGTCTATTTATCTTAATAATTTCTATAGGCTAACGTATTCCAAAGAGTTTTATACATTAAACAATTCACGTGAAGTTTACTTTGCGGGAACGTTTCAGAATTAGCCCAGATGTAACGAATACGATTATTGGGTATCTGGGTTGCTGGGTCAAAACTGTGGTTGGCTCACCCATTGGCTGACTGTAGTTTGTGAGGTCTGTATGACTAGTATGAGGCGCACAGTGTGTACCAGAGAACAGAACTGTATTTCTGGAGGAGGGAAGGCTGTGCTTCCTGTGGTAGGGCAGAAGCAAGGGCAGGATTGGCATCTGTATTGCCCATGTATTTTTTTTTTATTGAGGCAATTGCCCATGCATTGCCTGCTTATTACCATAACTGCCCATTTATTGATAAAAGTGACCATGTATTACTTTCATATTGCCCCAACTGCCATGTTTTGCAACAATGAAATGTATTGCCACAGTTTACCACTACAGTGTCATCTATGGTGAGCGTGTTGTCAAGGCCTTGTTATTTATTTGGGGAGCGTATTGACACAATTTAATGCCCCCCCTTGCAAAATCAACCCCTACTACACAAACATTTTGGCTATGGTTCTAAGTGAGCTATATTATAACTATATCATGGAATTCCAAACCTTATTAAGTATACATAATAGTTTTTTCCCCATACACAAGAACCAATTTTATTTGTATTCTATTTAACCTATCAGTATGTTTTTGAATTGTGAAATGAAACAACACTCCAATGAAATTCTAAGAAACACAAACAATTGCTATAAATTTTCCCTCCTTTGGAAATTATACCTTTTCATTCTCAACAATGTAATTTTTTTTATGTATGATGTAAACTGTGTATCTATAAATAGATGCGAGCCATAAAGTGAACCAGAAGTAAAATATTTATTACAGGTCTGCTAGACCTGTGGCTGCCATTAAAAAAAAGTCTCATTCCCTTAGCAGGGTGCCCTGGATTTACAAGTGGAAGCAGTGGCTCAGATATAAAAACCCACAACATCTCTTTCTGATGTACTGGGGCCAGACCAAGTCCGCTGGAGGTGAAAGCCTAAAACCACTACTGGAGACTCCCATGGACTCATTTGAGCAACCATTGCTTCAGCCAGGAAACCTCTACATCTGGACACAAACTTGGGCAGTTTCAAGTTGAATCTGGAGCTCAAGAGGTCCACATCTGGCAGCTCAATGTGAACAGCGAAAAGAGTCGACAAAGCTAGAATCCTTTCTACCTCTCTTAATGTAGCAAGGTGTCTGGTTCCCACTTGATGGCTGATGTATGCCACTATTTAGGTGTTGCCAAACTGCATTCTGATCAAATGACCTTCCAGTCGAGCATCCAGCATTGTAGGAACAACCAAATCTCTCAGAATTCCAGAAAGTTAATTAGGAAACAAGATTCCTCTAATGATCAAGTCCCATGCACTTACAAATTGTCTAGGATTCCTCATCTGCCCACCTTCTCAGGCTGATGAGCCACCAAGCCAGAGGTAACCTGGTTCTTGGTGTCAGGTAAATTGGTTTGTCTAGAAACAGGAAAGATTTGTCCCATGATGACAGAATGTTGTCTTGTAAAGGTCTGGACTGGAGCCAAGAAAACGGGATGCCTTGAGGGAGGCTACTAGCAAGCCTAGAACTCCCATGCAGTATTGCAGCTTTGGTTAGCTCCTGGACTGTTAGAGTACGAGCCTAAGAGCAGAAAGTCAAAAGTTTTTTCCTCTGGAAAAAAGACTTTTAGCTGGATTCAAATAGACCGCCGCATCTTTGCGGCGGCGTAGCGTATCGTATTTACACTACGCCGCCGTAAGTTAGCTAGGCAAGTACTGTATTCACAAAGTACTTGCCTGCTAAGTTACGGCGGCGTAGCGTAAATGCGGCCGGCGTAAGCGCGCCTAATTCAAATTAGGCTGAGGGGGCGTGTTTTATGGTAATGGGGGGTGACCTGACGTGATTGACGTTTTTTACGAACGGCGCATGCGCCGTCCGTGAACATATCCCAGTGTGCATTGCGGCAAAGTACGCCGCAAGGATGTATTGGTTTCGACGTGGACGTAAATTACGTCCAGCCCTATTCACGGACGACTTACGTAAACAACGTAAAATTTTCACATTTCGACACTGGAACGATGGCCATACTTAACATTACTAGTCCAGCTATTTGATGGAATAACTTTATGCCTGAAAACGCCTTACGTTAACGGCATATCTATACTGTGACGGGCGCGCGTACGTTCGTGAATAGGCGTATCTAGTGATTTACATATTCTACGCCGAGCGCAATGGAAGCGCCACCTAGCGGCCAGCCTAAATATTGCACCCTAAGATACGATGGCGCAAGCCGTCGTATCTTAGATAGGTTTAAGTGTATCTCAGTTTGAGAATACACTTAAACTTAGGTCGGCGCAGATTCCGAGTTAGGTCGGCGTATCTACTGATACGCAGGCCTAACTCTATCTGAATCCACCTATATGGCTTGAGCTGTGTCTAGGGTGAAACCCATATACTGTCATGCCTCGTACACACAAACAGGATTTCTGATGGGAAAAGCTCCTGTCAGAAATCCTGAGGGGAAAGCTGAGAACCTGCTCGGTTCAGTCTTTGCCCTACACACGGCTGGTTTTCCCAACAGGAAAACTGCGATGAAGCTTTGGCTTTGGGAATCCATCCGTGTGTATGCTCAATCGCAGTTTTTCCCATAGGAAAACTGCCAAAAAACGCCGGACAAATGTCTGCCAGATTTCCCCACAGGAAAGAAGAGAACTGGTTCTCTTTTTTGTCTATGGTTTTTGGGCAGTTTTCCCGTTGCAAAACTGCAAGGAGCATACACACGGCCGGGATACCCAGTCAAAAGCTCTTATCACAGTTTTCCTGTCTGGAAAACTGATTGTGTACGAGGCTTCAGTATTATGAAGAGTTTAGCCCATTCAGATCACATTGTTGGAAAGAATTTGAGGTGATCTTTCAGTAAGTCAGGTATCCTATAATGGCAATGTAGAAAAATACTACTGGTGCTAATACCTTGGTGAAATGGAATACAAACCAAATTGAAGGACTACAAACTGGTAGTGTTGTGTGCCCACAGCAAGAAGATAATGTGAATGTGTTGGAAAAATTGAAACATAGAAATTATTCTTGATATAAGGAGATTATGACAGATCTGGTGGATTCTATGCAAAAATTTGGACTTGAAGACATTTGAGCAATTTAGATCATAGATGGGGTAAAAGCCTGGATGGAGTAAAAACCCTGAAACTTTTCTGCTGTAGAAACAATGGCAAAAACTCCCTGGCTCAAATTATCTGCTAGAGCAGCACAGGGGTCTGCCAGCCTGTACGGCCCAGGTGCCCAACATGTGGACCGCTGATGCCAAGGGTGCAGGCAGCTGTGTGTTAGGCTGGGTCTGCCACCTGCTGGACACTTGAGTGGAGCGGGGTGTTAAAACAGAACTGCTACTGAGCACCAATGTGGTGGTTAAATTTTGTGATCTATGACTGTCTGACACCAATGCTGGGAGTAATATTGTATCCACTGACACCAAAGATTGAGGTTATCATTGCATCCATTAACAATAATGATAGAATCCACTTAAAAAAATGATGGGGCTTATTGCACTCCAACACCCTCTTTAGTGTGCAATGGTCCAATGCAGCAGGTCCAACATTTTCAAGGCTTAAGGTATATTACAGCACATTCATTTTGAATAGGCAGCCACAAAAGTACACTGTTATTGTGCAGCCCCTAGAAGTGTTATATATATTTATATAATAGTTACATAATTAGTCAGGTTAAAAAAAAGTTTAAAAAAGTTTATGTAATTTCATAAAGTTCGACCAATAGAAAAAACAAAAAGAAGACCTTTATATTACCTGTACCCACAGCTGAACCAGAGGAGGGCAAAAAACCCCAATGAAGCATGACCCAGGTTGTGCCAGTGGGGAAAAAACATTCCTTTCTTATCCCTCAGGAGGCAATTGGATATTCCCTGAATCAACCATCCCTAGTGTTATTACCTTTAAGTGTTAGTATACAGTTATAATTTGTGCATTTAGAAATGCATCAAGCTCCCTTTTAAAAATATCTACTGAGCTGGCCAGAAGTAGTTCTTGGGGCAGTCTATTCAACATTTTCACAGCTCTTGCTATGAAGAAGCCTTTCCATATGTGAATGTTAAAGTAGAACTATAAGCAAAACTTTTTTTTGCTTCATTTTGGATAGAGTAAGCCCTGTTGGTTTATCTTTTGCCATCTGTACCCCATTTATCTTTGCTTCCTGTCCCATAGCCAAAACAGGAAGTGAGAGGAAATCCCTGAAAATTAAGACAATCTATTGGGGACCCCCAGGCTACCACAACCCATTGGAAGATTTCCCCTCAATTACTTTTCTGGGAACAACGCAAATTGTGGGATTTTCTCTTACTTTCACTTTCAATGCTAATGGTATGCAGGACAAACCGAGAGAATGAATCTCTATAACGGGGGCATAGACAGCAATAAAAACTGACAGGTGTTCTAATCCCTCTGCATTCTATCTAAAACTAAAAAAAATGTTGGCTGTAGTTAGAATTTAAGCTCCACCATTTTCTTATGTATACACAGAGCTGAAGAAAGTATTTAATACATTTGCCTTCTCTATGTCCCCAGTCACCAACTCAAAGTTATCTTGTAAAGGTCGGGTTTCGGGGGGTTTGCAGGCTGTCGTTTGTTTTGAATTATTGTGGCCTTGATTTCTTTTTTTACATATTCTGTTATATTCTTTGTAACTTTTAAATGATGATAGTGTTCCTTAATTTTTATAATATTAAATGCTTTTTTCTTATTTATAGTTTTTTTTTTGGACATGAGACACACAGGTTTTGTTTTTAGCCTACGTGGGAAAATAATTTTAAGTGTGTTTGCATGCAGTTGACTTGAAGCATTCACATTTCTGTTTTGTGTTCTTTAATTACATTTCCTCAAAGTCTAATCTTGGAGAGCAGCCCTCACTCTTGGAAAATTTTCTTTCAAGTGTTTTAGAATGTGCTTGTTATTTACAGCTAATATTAAATGAAACCGTAGTATGGTCACTGTTACCTTCATGTTCTTCTATATGAACATTAGTAATAAGCTCCACAACATTTTATAGTATTTCTAGTTGGGGCTTTTATAAACTCTATATAACATTTTCTTGTAGTAGTTAGGCAGTAGGGTAGTTAAAATCCCCAATATTATTATTATTACTCTCCCAGCCCTCGCAGACCTTTCTATCTGTGCAAGGAGCTAAGTCTCCACCTCCTCATGAATACTGGGTGGCTTATAACAAACACCAATAATTAACTTGAAGCAGTCTATTATTATCAAGTTGACCGACACTGCTGTATAGAGACATTGGTAGGTTGGATAGCATGAACCTGGGAGGGGGCAGAGAGTGGAATTGCTGAACACCACTTTTCTTACACAGGCATCCAATATGCTTTCTGACCAGATATCCTCCGATTTCTCCAAAGGGGACAAAGACAAAAATCTAAAATACTTTAGTGGAAGGAAGTTTAAAATTCTATCAATGTTTCTATTGCTGTCTGTGCTTTCTGTGACCAGTGACAGCCACCCCTATACTGTACAATTTTCTGAGATGAGAATAAGTACAAGTATGTAGGCATTGGACACACCCACCCCTTAAAGGATAATTGTATACAAAAAAAAATATTGGTTAAACCCACAAATGCTTTTTTACCACTACTATTCCTTGATATTGTCTTTTGAAATTTACAAATACAGCAATTTAGAAATTAGATGAAAGGTACAGATCAGACCAAAATGAGGGACAAATGAAAAAAAAAAGATGGACTAAGGGATTTCTTCCAAATGAGGGACAGTCCCTCGAAATCAGTGAAAGCAAGCCACCCCATAGCTCATACAGGCATAACAGTAATAGGAAGTGAAATTTGAACTCCTCCCCACTTTACTGAAAAGTAAAAAAATATTAACAAAAAGTGGACAGTTGTACAAGCATGCCTTTTACTGCATAGGCCCTATGAAGCCCTGTTAAGTTACCTTTACTTCGATTTTGTATTCTAAGGTGGATTTTAACAGAAAATGGAGCAGAATGATGGAAAATAAAAAGTATAATATCACATGCCTCCTGGCAAACTAAAAAACTGCACCTTGAAAACAAAACAAGGTGTCCGAAATTGTAAATCAGTCTACACGGCTCTAGGGAACAGAACATCAGTGAAATAGTTTCCCTGCAGAAGGCCAAGGCCCTTATTTGGAATACAGAGAAAAGCAGCTTCTGAATCCCTCTGGTAATAAATCGATCACTTTCTCACATGCTTTGATAATGCCCTTGGACATGGCACCTGGGCACAATCCTTGACAAAACAGAAGTTCTGAAAAGAAACTGTTGACTGAAAAAAGAAGAGACTGACAGAATGAAAGGTTTATATTGTACTAATGTTAGAATTTACTTTTTCCTTGAGCAGATACTGTGCTATAGCAGAGGTAGATTAAAGAGTAAGTCCCCACAACAAAAACATTTTAGCTTTAGGTTGGTGCAGGTAGAATTACCAGCTTGTTAATATGTCTTGGGAAGTCCAACTGGGGGATCTTAGTTACAAGCACCCAGCATGCATTACAAAGGGATCTAGCTTTCTCTGTTCAGTTATTTTTCAGAACAGTGAAAAAAATATATAGATTTGGGCAGTAAATACAGGAAGTCTTGCATAGGAACATTGGGCCAGATTCGCATAGCCCGGGCGCAGCGTAACGTAACCGATTTAGGTTACACCGCCGCAAATTTTCTGTCTAAGTGCCCGATCCACAAAGCACTTACCTGGAAATTTGCGTCGGTGTATCCTAAATCCGTCCGGCGCAAGGCGGGCCAATTCAAATGGGGCGGATACCATTTAAATTAGGCGCGCTCCCGCGCCGGACGTACTGCGCATGCTCCCAACGCAAATTTCCTGACGTGCTTTGCACAAAATTACGACGTGCTGACGTTTTGTGAATCGCGACGTAAAAAAAAGACTTGCGCCGGGGAAAACATTTTTTTTTTAAAAATTCAAAAGTGACGCGGGAAAGACGGGTATACTTTTACATGGTGTAGTAAGTTTACACTTTGTAAAAGGTGCCCTATCTTTGCGACGACAAACTAACACAAAAAGTTTTGTGGATCGCCGTAACTGCTAATTTGCACACCCGACACTGGTTTACGACGAACAACCCCCAGCGGCGGCTGCGGTACTGCATCCTAAGATGCGACAGTGTAAAACTATTACACCTGTCGGATCTTAGGGATATCTATGCGTAACTGATTCTATGAATCAGTCGCATAGATAGAAACAGGGATATGACAGCGTATCAGCAGATACGCCGTCGTATCCCTTTTGTGAATCTGGCCCATTAGTGCTGGATACACTAACAATATAATATATATAATAGTAATATTTTTGGATGAACTTGAGGCCTTGTAGTTAAATGCTGGATACCTAAAGAGTTTTGGGTCAGCGACTCAAACAGCATTGAAGTCAAAGTAACAGAATAACAGCCAGGGACCGAGTATTCTCAAAGGAGAGTAATTAATGGCAGCATCCATTCTTTTTTAATTACAGTATCCCTTTGTTGCAAAAGAAATCCTGTCTAGTGAGTTACCAACTTCCTGTGTAAAAAGACTTTAACATCCAGGGCCAGGCTAAGGGGTAGGCGAAAGAGGTAGCTGCCACGCGCGCTTCAGCAGGAGTGGGGCACAAGAAGGGCAGGACATGTAGTTGATGCTTTTGAAGCAGTTTGCAGTTCATGGGAAAGGAGGAAGGGTTCAGTTTGACCATTTCCCCTTGAATTCTAAAGGACCTTGTCCTTGCAGTGACCATATGACATCACAAATATTATACTTATAGGGGTAAAAGATCAGTAGATCAGTTGCCTTAGAGGCTTGGCATATGACATTCGAAAAGGTATGACTGTATTACCTTATCCATACTTATCATGTTTACTCTCAATATAGTTCCCCTTAAAAGAAGTTCACAACATAAACTGTTTCATCCAGGTAACTTCTATAACAGTGGATCTACTTGCCTAGACCAACCATAAGGCTGGGTTCACATATGTGCAAAATGGAGCGGCAAAATAATAAGTGGCAATCATTTTCATACATTTAGAACTAACACTCTGAAATCTTAATTCAGAACAACTTAAATTCTTTTTTTCAGTTTTGGATAGTATGTAGAATTACAAGAACACCCATTAGGTTTTTATTGCTGCTTGTGCCCCCTTTAAGGAGATTATCTCTCTGAATTTGTCTTGTTTACCATTATCATTGTGTCATCAAGTGAAAGTAAAAGAAAATCCCCAAATTTGGGTTGTCCCCAGAAAAATAATATTGCAAAATCTTCGAACAGGAACACCAGTTCTGGTGACCTGGGGGTTCCTAAGGAATTCCCCTGATTTCCAGGGATTTTCTCTCACTTCCTGTTTGGCTATGGGACAGGAAACTAGGAGCAATCTCCAAAATGAAAATAAAAGTTTTGCCTAAAGTTCTACTTTAAAACCTGACCTCTTCCGGAAGACACCACTCAAATCACCAAAACCACACCCATATTATAAGTAAGTCCTATGCTTTATGATGACTGAGAATTGACATTGTCAAACAAGGGACATATGAGAGATAAAAATACACACGCTCCTCCGGACAGAACGGTATCCAATCTATTGTATGATTTTTGTTAAAATGTTCTCTAACTTGCTGTCTATGTTATCTTGATATAAACAGTTTGTACCTCTCTTAAATTAAATAGAACCTAATCTTTGCATACTACAATTGCATTTTATGTGAATTAACATTGCTCATTGGATTCATTAAGCAATGCGATATATAACAGTTAGCAAAGACCTATTTCACATAAACAATGGCACTGTAAAATCAATACATGTTTGGTTTTTAACAATAGTTTGTGTAATATTTTGGAGTGCACTAAAGTAGAATAATTGTTGACATAGGTGGCTCACAATCTAATTTTGCTAGGAAACTTGAACAAGCAATAAAGCAAATTTCTAAAGGTCAGGGAGACTTCCCATGAGAATTGTGAGGCAGCTTTGAAGCCTTTCCTGGTCTATATAGCACAGTACCTATTTAAACTTTACTAAGAAAATCACACTGGTTCTTACTACCAATAGCAGCCTTTATCCTACAAGTCATTTGTAAATGGTTCTAGTAATATGTGTTTCTGCAATGAATTTTGAAAGTCAGTTTCCAACGGAGACATACTACAGTCTCTTGAAATTCTACACACTAATAAAATTGTAACTAATTTGCATCCGAGATGGGGAGTGAGTGGCAGCGGTTGCTATGGATACCATCTCCCGAGCCCCAGCTACCAGCAACAGAGCGCAGCTGAGAGCTTAGGAGATCCTAATCATGCTCCAGCTCACGCGAGGCTGAGGCCAATTCATACTGGCCCCCTCTCTCCCGCTCATATATACGACACACTCTCCTATTAAATAAGAGAAGACAGCTGCCTTTTCTGGCACTGACATTGGTGTGGATGTGGCCTTTGCTCTACCACTTCTAAAAAAATAAAAATAAACACCAGCGCCAAACACCATGGCACACTACAAAAAAATAAATTACAAATATTCCTTGTCCACATCAAATTATATTTATTCTAGTGTTAAATTCTGCAGTGCACTAAATATACTAATTCTACACATAATTTCTAGTCTCCAAAGAAGCTTGCACTCTAGCACCTGTACCACAGTGAAAACCAATTATTAAACCTGTACGTTTTGGCTTAAAGGGGTTGTAAAGACATTTCCCCCTCCCCCCTAAATAGCTTCCTTTACCTTAGTGCAGTCCTCCTTCACTTACCTCATGCTTCCATTTTGCTTTTAAATGTCCTTATTTCTTCTGAGAAATCCTCACTTCCTGTTTTTCTGTTTGTAACTCCACACCGTAATGCGAGGCTTTCTCCCTGGTGTGGAGAAAGCCCCTTGAGGGGGGTGGGGGCGAGCAGGAGTGTCAGGACGCCCACTAACACACAGCTCCCTTCTCTATCTGCAAAGTAGAGAGCATCTTGACCCTCCTGCTCGCCCCCTCAAGAGGCTTTCTTCACACCAGGGAGAAAGCCTCACATTATGGTGTGGAGTTACAGACAGAAGAACAGGAAGTGAGCATTTCTCAGAAGAAATAAGGACATTTAAAAGCAAAATGGAAGGATGAGGTAAGTGAAGGTGGACTGCAATAAGGTAAAGGAAGCTATTTAGGGAAAAACATTTTTTCCTTTACAACCCCTTTAAAACAGCCACTTCATGCACTGCATCAAAGTATTATTCCTGATGGGAACTAAAGCCAAGCTGGAAGAATACATGTCAACAATCAAACTGGCATAGAAAATTTTCTTCACTAAGTAAATACTTACATTTACATGCAGACTGATGAGAGTGCACATAGATGCTATTGTATATCTTTGACACTGCTCTTATACAAAGTGAGGGAAGCACAAGAGGTTTCCCATTTGCCTGATAGCCTTGGTTGTGGAACATGGTAGACTTGGTAGACTTCAATACCAGGAACTTATACACCTTCCTGGCCAAAGCCAATTTTCAGATTTCAGCGCTGTCGCAATATAAATGACAATTGCACGGTCATGCTACACTGTACCCAAACAATTTTTTTATCATTCTGTTCCCACAAATAGAGTTTTCTTTTGATCACCGCTGTGATTTTTATTTTTTGCACAACAAATAAAAAAAGTTTTTCTTTGTTGATGTAAAAAATTTGGGTAAATAAGTATGTTTTCTTCTTCAATGACGGGCACTGATATGGCTGCACCGATGGGCACTAATGAGATGGCACTGATAGGTGGCACTGATAGGCCGCACTGATGGGTACTTATGGGTGGCACAGATGGGCACTGATAGGTGGCATCGGATGGACTGATCGTGTGTACAGGGCTTTACTGTTATGTGCTTTATTTTATCAGTTGCCTGTTAATTTATAGGTCACTATTACGTCTTTTTAGTTGTGTATACTACACATGGTATTCACACTTCACACTTTTTAGTATAAAATTGTAATATCTTATATTTTCATACTCTCACCTTATACATTATTTAAATAGGGTATCCTATTTTTCTTATACACATCGCTACACTTTGAATTTTTTTTAACACCCACAGGCACTCGTGTTCCTCCTGACCCTTGCCACCATCTGTTCCACCCTCAGTGTGGCTTGGGCTGGAGATACAAGAGAGGCCGACCTCGTCACATCAGACTCCTACCAGGTACGTGACAGTACCAGTCAGCCAGGGATGGAGTCTGAAATATGTAGAAGAATATATAGCAGCCTAAACTGATGAAGAAATCATTTTTTTAAAAAATATTTTTGGGGAAATTTATTATAACAAAAAGTTAAAAATATTATTTTTTTTTTTTCAAAATTGTGGATCTTTTTGTTTATAGTGCAAAAAATAAAAACTGCAGAGGTGATCAAATACTACTAAAAGAAAGCTCTATTTGTGGGAAAAAAGGATGTAAATTTTGTTTAGGTACAACATCGCACAACCACGTAATTGTCAGTTAAAGTGACGCAGTGTCGTAAATGCAGCCAAATCTTCCGGTCTGTAAGCGGTTAAATGTAATCATGTTTCTACACTTAGAGGCGCCTCTCTTTTATACTCTAACTCCTGCTTGATTTTACTTCTAATCCTCTTGTGGAGGCTTCCATTTGTGGATGGACATTGTATGGTTACACAACCTGGTCACATTGCTATAATCTTTTTATATGGACTATAAACTGAAAGACCTATGAATAAATGGTTGTGGAACAAATCATATGAGTTTCCACTAATTCTTATGGGGAAATTTGCTTTGATATACAAGTGCTTTGGATTACAAGCATGTTTCTGGGACATATTATGCTTGCAATCCAAGGTTTTACTGTACTACTCAAATATTACTATTACCCTCATAATTGTATGGTATTATTAGTCTAATAAATAGCCCAGTGATCATTTGATTGTATCTACATTGAGTATCAATGGTCGCTCACAACTTCCAGCTGTCCAAATCACTCTATATGTTTTCCTCCAATATGAGCCCTCTTCTACTGATAATGTGTATATCAATATAACACAATTTAAAGAAAACCTTTGATAAGAGAAACATACTGTAGATGCTGCCATTGCTAAAATCCACTTCTTAAAAAAGAGGGGGAGGGGTGTGTCTGTATATTAAAAATTATTTAAGGGCCGTAGAGGGGTGTGACAATTTGAATCGGACAAGAGGAGGGGTGGAATCCATGTGCATAGAATTTGAAAGAGAAGAAGGGGGAAATTAATAGTGGGGGGTATGTTACAGGCCCGTCCCCCCCCCCAACCTCAAGGAGGAGGAGTAGGACCTCCTATTACAGTTAGAAATGGCAGCGAGGCAGGGGAATGTCATCATAATGAGGGACTTCAATTATCCCAATATTGACTGGGCACTGGGCAGAAGGGACAGCTCACTCATTAAAGGCCTGTCATTTCATAAATGTCTTACAGGACAACTCCATGTCTCAGTTGGTGAATTCCCTGACTAGAAAGAATGCATTACTAGATCTATTAATTGCGAACGATCCAGGTTTGATCTCAGATATAGCAACATGGCACAACTTGGGATCTAGTGATCACAAGATGATCACATTTAGAGTAAATCATAGAAAAAGGAGACATGAGGATAGCACAAGAACACAAAGGTATCACACAGTGCATTCCAATGGGCAATAAATATAGAAGAGCGAAGGTTAAGCCTGGGTGGCTAAACTGTAACGTAAAGCTCTTATTAAAGAGAAAAAAGTGGCCTTTAAAAAAATTTGGGTAGATGGGTCATTATCTGCATTCCAACACTACAAGGAATGCAATAAGAAGTGTAAGAACGAAATCAGGGCGGCTAAAAAAAGATTATGAGAGACACATAGCAGAGGGAGTAAAATAAAATGCCAAGGAATTTTTTAGATATATTAGTAAAAAAGCAAGATCAAAGCACATTGCCCACATAAAAGACAATGCTGGGAGGGTGGTTATAGATGACACAGAGAAGGCAACTATACTAAATGCTTTCTTCTCCTCAGTTTTTACACAGGAAAAATAGGGGTATACCGACCATGACAGGATTGTTAGTAACACATAACAGGATGTACCCTCGTGGCTAACAGAGGCCAGAGTCAAGAAAAGGCTAGATAAGCTTAACACAAAAAAATCACCAGGACCAGATGACTTACATTAGAGAGTCCTCAAAGAACTCAGTCAGGTTATTGCCAGACCGCTATTCCTAATCTTTGTGGACAGCGTACTGACAGAATTGTACCACCTGATTGGAGAAAAGCCAATGTGGTACCAATATTCAAAAAAGGGCAAAGACATATTCCCGGAAACTGCAGGCCAGTCACCCTAACATCAATAGTAGGTAAATTGGAGGGGATGATAAGGGACTATATTCAGGAATTTTTAGAAGAAAACAGTATCATTATTGGTAATCAGCATGGGTTTATGAAGGGTCGTTCCTGTCAGACCAATCTGCTATCATTCTATGAGGAAGCGAGTTGCTATATAATTAGAGGTAAGTCTGTGGATGTAGTGTATCTGGATTTTGCAAAAGCATTCAATACAATTCCCCATAAACACTTAATCTACAAGCTGAGGTCTGCAGGCATGGGCCATAAAGTTTGTTCATGGATAGAAAACTGGTTACAGGGGGTGCCCAAAGGCTGGTGATATATAATGTGTACTCAGACTGGTCTAGATTGGTGAGTGGGGTACCCCGTCTCTGTCTTAGGACCAATTCTGTTTAATTTATTCATAAATTAGATAAACGATGGGATAAATAGCTCAATCTCAGTTTTTGCAGACGACACAAAAATAAGCAGAAGATTAACTTCACATCAGGATATAGAAAGTTTACAGAAAGACCTGAACAGAATAATGGAGTGGACAACTACATGGCACATGAAGTTTAATGTGGAGAAATGTAGGGTAATGCACTTGGGGGTTAAAAACATAGATTCAAACTACTCACTAGGGGAAGAACCTCTGGGGGAATCCAGGATGAAGAAAGCACTGGGGTCCTAGTAGATGACCAAGCAGCAGCTACCAAGGCTGGGAGAATTTTAGCATGCATAAAAAAGGAAATATACTCCAAAGATAAAACTATAATCCTGACACTTTATAAAACTCTGGTCAGGGAGCATCTGGAGTATTCCATTCAGTTTTGGTCACCAGTCCTCGGAAGGGATGTGCTGGAGCTGGAGAGAGTCCAAAGAAAGGCAACAAAATTGATAAGGGGACTGAAAGACCTCAATTACGAGGAAGGACTAAAAGCACTACATTTATTCTCTCTGGAGAAGAGATGCTTGAGAGGGGACATGATAGTGATTTACAAATACCTCAATGGTGATCCCAGCTTAGGAAAAAAAACGATTCAGTCTCAGGGAGTGTAAGAGGACACAGGGCCACACAGAGATTGAATGAGAAGCGGTTTAACCCTAAATGGTAAGTTCACCTTTACAGAAAAATATTTAAGGTGAACTTAAGCAGGACCCCTCCCTCCCCTCTCCTAAAATGTACCCCTTTGGGAGGGGCATTTAGGAGCATTCTAATTGGTCTGCGCCTTCTCAGAACCCACATACCCTGTCCTCTCAGTGGGGAAGAAGAAGAGTGAAAGTAGCAGGGATTTTTAAGCCCCTGGCACCTGAGGTGGCTATACCGGGGCACAGAACGGGAGATCGCCACGCAACAGGTTAGGAGGGGGTCCTGTGTAAGTTCACTTTACAGATTTTTCTGTAAAGGTGAACTTACATTTTAAACTACGCAGGGGGTGTTTTTCACTGTCAGGGCAATAAGAATGTGGAACTCTCTTCCACAATTGGTGGTATCAGCGGGGAGTATTGATATTTTTAAGAGACTCTTCGACGTGGATCTTAAAAAACAAAACATACAGGGATAGGGGAAATGATTATAAACACTGACGCGTAAACTCACAAGTTGATCTGGATAAACTATTGTCCTAATTCAATCTTAACTACTGTAGCGCCCCCTTGCTTTCAGCATGGGCACTACGCTAAAGTTAGTGAGAATGGGAGAGTTACTTTGCTCCCATATGTGATTTGTCTAAATTTGGGACTTCTATCATCCCAGAAATGTCCACTGGGTCAGTCTGTGGTCAAGGGGTGCAATACCACCCCTTGCCAGCAGTTGGCGCCAGAGGGGTTCTGGCAGAGAAAGTTTTCCCCAGCAGCCAATTGGAGGAGTTTTCCCTCGCGGGGCATCCTGGGGGAGAGTATATCTGTGACAGGGGTCATGTGTTAGAAAATCTTTGCGGGGTCCCCCGTTCCAGGTGCGGTATCCACCTTCAGGGTACGCGCATCCATGGACCCCGCCAGCGCGGCCCACCTGGCCAAAGCAGAAGGCTGCATCGAACCTCATACTGAGGAGAAAAGGGACCCCAGTGCTTCACTGGGTTCCATGGCCTGTTGAGAGAATCCCAGTCTGGGATCGGGCATCCAGACCACTGACAGGTATGCTTGCTGTCATCCGGGGGCCTATATAGGAAAAGTCAACTGGGAGGATTCGCTCTCTTTATTCACCTAAGTCCTTTATTGAAATTGGCCTGTGGCAGAGGCCCTAGAGCTGGGTCTGTGAGAGAGACCTGTTCCTCCCAGCTACTTCAGAGTGACGCTTCAGCTGCCAGGCCTATCATAAGGGGTCTGTCCGGGGGCACTTCACCCACTCCAAGTAGAGTGGCAACGAGTTACAAAAGTTGGTACTATACAGAGCAGTATGGAATGCTCCATTTAATATCCAGGCCTGATACCGCAATGTTCTCTTCTTTTTCTCTTCTTTTTCCGTGTTTGGCCTGGACAATAAAGCAGTGAAAAAACTTTTATTGGCTGTCTGGACCTTCGCTCACTACCGCTGTTCTCACAAATACACCCCTAGACACCGCCAGGGAAACTTAGAAGGCCGATCCCAAAATCAACCAGCGGCTCCTTCGGGGGTGAGCGCTACAATACTATGTAACTATAATGTTACCTGGATTTTTATCTGTCACTCTGGCTTCAAAGTGTGAGTTACTGACCTGTAAGTATGCATATGACAGCTTTTGACTTGAAAGAGACCCTATCGCTGGGAAAAAAAAGTGCCACCTGCAAAAAAGGGAGTTCATACTTACCTGTTCTGTCGCCTATTCCACTGATCTGCTCTGTATTGCAAAGATACAGCTACCCAAAGAGTCTACAGAATCCAACATACCTCTGAAAGGGTTGGACTCCTGATCTCTGTTGCATTCTGTGGTTCTTCCTACAAGCTCTTACATCACTACAAACCACAGCAGTGAGATACAGGCCAGAGGATCGAACCACTGAATGCAGCGGGGACCAGGAATCCAGCATATCCAAAAGTCTGTCAGATGCTATAGATTTTTAATGTAGCTGTATACAGTGGCAGTAGGTCAATACAGTGTGTAAGGGGTTAGCTCGGTAGCGGGGATGTGTGACCCCCTGGATGGGTTCACTACACACTGAACGATACAGAGAAACATCCGAAGACGGTTGAAAACAAAGAATTTGGTTTATTCTTCCATCTTGCTGGAAACAATTGCAAGCATCCAAACAGCATAAACAAAATCAAACATAAAATAAACCCTGGCCACTTGGGGCGTCTACCTTCACCACACAGGAACCTATGGAGTCTGGCACAGCCTACTGCTGAGCAGACACTGCTGGTCATACAGCAGAAAAACAAATAGTCTTTTTGATTTTTATCACATAGAAAAATCAACAGCACCTCACCTCTTCAGAAGTATTTCTGTTCACTGCTCTCCTTCACTCAAAAAGCCTCAGGATGCAGCAATCAGTAGTAATCCTCTGGATTACTTATAGAGGCCTTAATTGCCTCATTCTGAACAGCTGAAGTTTTCCAACGCCCTTAAATCTTTCTGGCTGCTTCTGCAGCCGACACCTAATAATAATTGGTATATTGTCTAAACAAGGCAGAAATGTATCTCCTGTCTGTGACAACATCCACAGATTTACCTGACTTCCTGTCACAAGTGGCACAGGCAGCGGGCAGTTAGGTATAAATTCCGTCCTTTGCAGGGGGCACTTTGTTTTTTTTTGTTTTTCATTTTCATTCTAACGACAGTCAGTTTAACTGATCTGCAAGCTTGTTTCACATCCATTACACAGAAAATACTGAAGAGAGAAGGTCACTATAACAGCCAGCCAAATATCATTTTCAGAAGGAGGTCTGCAATGGCCACTTTTATATAGTTCTCATGACACTTTTGTTTGTACTGTACTCAACTATGGAATCCTTCCTATTAATTATTGTGTTGCTTGTTTTAAATGATATTTTGAAGGAAATGTCAAATAAGTCCGTCTTATCGAGGCAGGTTCTGACTGTGTGTGAAAGACTGTCCCTGTGGTGGGACACTCAGAGAAACAATAGACACTGCATTCAAGCCTGGCGACTATACCACTCCAGCCACAAACCCACATGATCAATGAGGTGTTTGCTCAGATCTATTCCATCTGGCCAGGAGTTTAGAAGACTTGTCTTAGGGGTTATAACTGCCCCAAAAGCATCCAATTTAGTCACTTCTCTGAATAGAGCCTTGCTCCAATATAGTGGCATTTGGTTGCTATGGGCCACCCAGCTCATTTATGTAATACATTATTCTAGCTTTTGTCCATGAACGCTTTACATATCAAAACACATTTAAAAAAAAGCACTAGTTCGATTTTTTTTTCATATAATAATTTTGACTGATGTAGGTGCCATAAAAAAGAAAATGTAGGTTGTTGTTCATAAATACTGAATTAGTAATACCTGTATTAGAGTAGTTCAACATTTTGGCATTAACATTAAGGCCTCATTTCCACTGGCGTTTTTACAGCCACGTTTCTGAGCGTTTTTTACAGCTTAAAAACGCCTGTCCATGTTATTCTATGGCTTCATTTCCACATAGACGTTTTTGAGCTGCAAATGGCATAGGCGTTTTTGAGCTGTAAAAAAAACGCAGGACCAGGGCGTTCTGAAGCTCCAGAGTAGAGCTGTAAAAACGCCAGACGTTAAAAAACGCTCAAAAACGCGCAAAAACGCGACCGCGGCATTTTTAAAGCTGCAGCTCACAAAAAAAATTTTTTTTTTTTTATTTTTTTTTTACAAAATAAACATGGACAGGCGTTTTTAAGCTGTAAAAAAGCCTAACAACAGTGGCTGTAAAAACGCCAGTGGAAATGAAGCCTAATTGATGCAGGCACAATGTAATTGTTATCACTTTTCAAATTGTGTACAGGAATAGCATTTATGAGACCTTCACTTGCTATAACTGCAGTTAGTCCTAGTCTATACTTATTACTGGTTAGTTTTACAATCTGTTGTAGTTAGCTCTTCTACAATAACACTGTGATATCCATGCTTTGTGGGTTTCTTACATTTTTCATGAGCAAGCTGCAGCGGGAAAACTTTGTGCAAGAGATGCAGAGTTCTGTATAACAGCTTATCAAACCAGCAAGCATATCATCAGTGCGCTGCAATGTTTTCTGTAGATCTCTTTAAATATTCACAAAAGCTTAGCAGCAGTCTTTAAAACTCCCACATCCACCCGAGAGACAGTAATCTGAACTTAGTGGCAAACGAAAGGCTTCAGGCTGAGTAGCTCAGCCCCAATTATCCTCGCAAGAGCGACGGGAGAATCTGCTTATGTTGTTGTTCCGTAGTTCCATGCTATGGCGCAGCAGGTCTGGAGTCTGATCCCTCGTTACTGAAACCATTGCCAATGCCAATTTTCACAAGGGTCAAGCACAGGTGAAAATAAAAAGGCTTCAAGGTCGCAGGTATTGCGAAGTGTCAAACATACACAAGTTGCATACAAAGTGCAGAGGCTGCTGTTCAGCTATGCAGACAATGTAAATGTATCCCAGGCCACTTCTCCACTTAACTTCATAAGTAAGAGTTATTATGCCACATGGCTTGTTTATGAAGCCTAGGACAAGGCATTCACTTAGGGTGACCACATTTCCAAACTGTCATTCAGGGACACTCCCCTTTCCAAAAATCAGCTTGTGCTGTAATGAATCACAGCACAGTGATTGGACACAAGAGGTGGGATTTATGATTTCTCCAATCACAAGCAGGGGGTGGGGATTGTGCTTCTCCAGGCATTCCCGGCAAGTACTGTTAGTGAGTAAAGCGGTGATGTGGCAGCCTTTTTAGGGGGCATCAGATTGGCCCAGGGGGTGGCTGTGTCAGTTTCATTCCAGGACACTGTATTGTCCTTGAATGAAGGTGCCCCGGGACAGACCTGCAAAATGCGTGACTGACCCGGGCAATCCGGGACACGTGGCCCCCCTACATTTACTATACATTAAGACCGACATGATGTTATTGGTTTCATTTCTGTAGTTGGTGTATTTTTCCCGTATGTATGACTTCAAGTAGAAGATTTCTGCAGGGTAATCTGATTACTATGGACATGATACTTAATAGACAATTTGTTTTTACATTGTTGGCTGCACAATTTGGGGCCTGTACAAGGATTTGTATAAATGTAGTCAGTGTTGTAAACTCAAAATCAGCTTATCATACCTATATAAATGTTTTTTGCTGATATATTAACTTTCTTACTGGGCACATATACTGTACCCCCTTCCTGCCCAGGCAAAATTTCAGCTTTCAGCACTGTCACGCTTTGAATGACAATTGCGCGGTCGTGCGACGTGGCTTTCAAACAAAAGTCCTTTTTTCCCACAAATAGAGCTTTCTTTTGGTGGTACTTGATCACCTCTGCGGTTTTTATTTTTTGCAATATAAACAAAAATAGAGCGACAATTGTGAAAAAAAAAATTGTTTTACTTTTTGCTATAATAAATATCCAATTACAAAAAAAAAAAAAAAAAAATGTTTTTTCTCAGTTTAGGCCGATACGTATTCTTCTACATTTTTTTGGTAAAAAAAAAAAAAAAAAAAAAAAAAAAATCGCAATAAGCGTATAGTGATTGGTTTGCGCAAAAGTTATAGAGCCTACAAAATAGGGGATAGAATTACGACTTTTTTTTCACTAGTAATGGCGGCGATCTGCGATTTTTGTCACAACGTGATATTACGGCAGACACATCGAACACTTTTGACACATTTTTGGGACCATTCACATTTATACAGCGACCAGTGCTATAAATATGCACTGCTAACTGTATAAATGTGACTGGCAGGGAAGGGGTTAACACTAGGGGGCGAGGAAGGGGTTAATGTGTGCCCGCATAGTGTTTCTAACTGTGGGGGGAGGGGAGTGACCGATGGTTATCCCTATATACAAGGGACACACCATCGGTCTCCTCTCCCTGTTTACACACAGAGATCCATGTCCATGTCTCTGTGACTGCCGATCACGGGTGCCTGGAGGACATCGCGGCCGCCAGGCACGCGCATCGGCACCTGAGTGACACGGATCGCGCGCCCCCCAGTGGCTGGAGGCCGGAGGCCGTATATAGACGGCCTCCCGGCAATTAAGATCCACATTGCGGCCGTAAAAAGTCGTTGGGCCGGCGGTAAGTGGTTAAACAAGATCACCACTCCAAGTAATGACAAGCTCAACATTTGTATGTAGATAATGTAACACATGGCACAATAGTATAAAAAAGCAACAATTATTTGGACATCAGAAAAGACCGTACTCAGACCTCTGGAAATTGATTTTCAGGGACAAAACATCAGAGTTCTTGGTGTGGAATAACTGATCTTAAAGCGGAGCTCCACCCTAATGTGGAATGTCCGCTGATCGGATTCCCCCCCCCCCCCCTCCGGTGCCACAATTGGCACCTTTCGGGGAAGAGGGGGAACAGGATACCCGTCTTTGACAGGTATCCTTTCCCACTTCCGGGAGTCTGGCCGCAGCCGTGACATGGCAGTGACGTCACAGTGGGGCTCCCTCCTCCTCCTCCCCTGGCCACCGGGCTAATAGGAGAGAGGAGCGGGGCCTCGCAGTAGAGTTTCCGGCGTGAAGCAGAAAGGCTACACTGCCGGGTTCCCTTACCCACAATGGCGGCAGTGTAGCCTTTTCGGCTTAACGCCGGGAACCCTACTGCCGACATCGAGGGACAGCAGGACAGGTAAGTGTCCATTTATTAAAAACCAGCAGCTGCAGTATGTGTAGCTGCTGGCTTTTAATTCATTATTTTTTTTCCCGTACCTCGGCCCAGATTCTCAAAGGGCTTACGACGGCGCAACGCCATTTGCGCCGTCGTAAGTCCTAATCTGGGCCGTCGTATCTATGCGACTGATTCTTAGAATCAGTTACGCATAGATATCCATTAGATCTGACAGGCGTAAGGCTCTTACGCTGTCAGATCTTAAATGCAATTTTTTTTCCCGCCGCTAGGTGTCGCCTCGTCGTTTTCCCCGCCGTATGAAAATGAGCTATTCCCGAACGTACGCGCGGTCGACGAATTTACGACGTTTCCGTAAGCGTAAACTTACCCCTGCTATATGAGGGGTAAGTTTACGAAGGTCCGTCGTATGCCATGTTAAGTATGGCCTGGGGACAGCGCCGTATTTTTCCGTCGGTTAAGTCGTTTTACTAAGTCGTTCGCGAATAGGACTTTACGTCAATGACGCTCACGTCGGCGTCATTGACGTTTTCCGTCGTGAGCTAGAGCATGTGCACTGGGCTATTTTTCCGCCCGGCGCATGCGCAGTTCGATCGGCGCGGGGGCGCGCTTAATTTGAATACAAGCCGCCCTCTTTGAATTACGCGGCCATACGCCGGGCCATTTACACTACGCCGCCGCAAATTACGGAGCAAGTGCTTGGAGAATACGGCACTTGCTCCAGTAAGTTGCGGTGGCGTGGTGTAAATGGCTTACACTACGCCGCCGATTCTATGAGAATCTGGCCCCTCCTCTTTAACTGGGCGGCACTGGTAGGCGAGTCAAAATGTTTTTTTTTCTTAAGCCCCGGACCATTTTGCTGGTCAAAGACCAGGCCACTTTTAGCAATTCGGTACGGTGTTGTTTTAACTGACAATTGCGCGGTCGTGCAACGTAGCACCAAAACAAAATTGACATTCTTTTTTTTCCCCACAAATAGAGCTTTCTTTTGGTGGTATTTGATCACCTCTGCGTTTTTTTTTTTTTTGCGCTATAAACAAAAATAGAGTGACAATATTGAAAAAAAAAAAAAATATTTTTTACTTTTTGCTATAATAAATATCCCCAAAAAATATATATATAAAAAAAGTGTTTTTCCCTTAGTTTAGGCCGATACGTATTCTTCTACATATTTTTGTTAAAAAAAAAAATCACAGTAAGCGTTTATTTATCGATTTGCGCAAAATGGATGGAGAAGATGGATGGAGCCAAATACAGGGCAATCTTAGAAGAAAACCTGTTAGGCCGCGTACACACTGTCGTTCCAAACCGATGAGAATCGTTCGACGGGCCATTTCCATCGGTTCACCGCTGAAGTGGCCTGATGGTCTGATGTGCATACACACCATCGTTTCAAAAACCGATCGGGTCAGAACGCGGTGACGTCAAACACACGACGTGCTGAATAAAACTTAGTTCAATGCTTCCAAGCATGAGTCTACTTGATTCTGAGCATGCACAGGTTTTGAACCGATGCTTTCTGTACTAACCATCGGTTTGGACCGATCGGGCAGCGGGCCATCGGTTCGATTTTAAAGCATGTTTTAAAATTTTGGACCGAAGGACAACAGACTGATGGGCTATACACACGGTCGGTTTGGACCGATGAAACTGAACCTCGGTCCATTCTCATCGGTTTTGTCCGACCGTGTGTACACGGCCTTAGAGTCTGCAGAAGACTTGAGACTGGGGCAGGACAATGACCCTAAATATACAGCCAGAGCTACAATGAAATGGTTCATGGCCCAGTCAAAGTCCAGACCAAAATCAAATTGATGTTCACAGACACTCTCCATCCAATCTGACAGAGATAGAGCAATTTTGCAAAGAGGAATGGGCAATAATTTCACATTTCTAGATGTGCAAAGCTGGTAGAGACTTGCAGCTGTAATTGCAGTGAAAGGTGGTTCTAAAAAGTATTTATTTACTCAGGAGGGCTGAATACAAAAGCACGTCACACTTTTCAGATATTTATTTGTAAAAAAAAATTGAAAACCATTTATCATTTTCTTCCACGTCACAATTATGTGCCACTTTGTGTTGATCACATAAAATCCCAATAAAATACATTTACGTTTTTGGTTGTAACATGACAAAATGTGGAACATTTCAAGGGGTATGAATACTTTTTAAAGGCACTGTATATAAGTCCTTATAATAAATATATACAGTATATACATAACGTAAATACGCGAGTACAGAGCTTGTTTTCTCAGAAAATAGGTGCAGGAACTCAACCATGACCCGTTCAGATTTCACAAACAGTAGAAGGGTCTTTAAGGGGCATTAAACACCAGGATTTCATTACATACAGAGTACAGAGTTCAGGGGGTTACACACAGAGTGCAGAGCTGTCACTTGTAAACACAGAAACCGGACTTCTGTGTTTACAAGTGATTGTGGTGAGTAGGCACCAAAGGGTCTGAGCCAGAGGTGGTGGAACTGAGTTCCCCCAAGTTCCCCCTGAGGCCGAGGCACCTAATTTTACCACAAAAAAATGGGAAAACGCATTGACTCGAGTATAAGCTTAGGGTGTCCATCTGCATGCCTCACTGTGCCTCACTGTGTCAATGTGCATGCCTCACTGTGTCCATGCCTCACTGTGCCCATGCCTCACTGTGTCCATGACTAGTCTGACATTTAGCATGGGAGTCTATGCAAGGAGTGCCTGGCTTTGAAAAATCAGTGCTCCCCGGCTGTAGGTCCCCCAGACAACAAACTTTGCACACTTGTAGAGGAAGAGTGGGGCTACATGTGTGCCGGTACCGGGTCCCCAAAGTCTGTGAGATCAGGCGCAAAAAGGTGACTCGAGTATAAGCTGAGGGGAGCATTTTCAGCACACAAAAAATATGTTGAAAAACTCGGCTTATACTCGAGTATATACGGTATATTGTTTTTTAACCACATGCCAACCGCTGCACGCAGATATACGTCGGCAGAATAACACGGGCAGGCAAAAGGACGTATATATATATATATATATATATATATATATATATATATATGTCCCCTTTAGGAAGCGGCATTGTGGACGCGCACACGCCGCCGGCGGGGGGCGCCCGCCACAAGATTCGTGACTCAGACTGCGGGTACTGTGGACTCGCTGCCCGCGGGCATACCCATGATCGTGTTACGGTGAGGAAGAAGGGGGATATATATATTTTGGGGATATTTATTATAGCAAAAAGTTAAAAATACAAAATTTTTTTCAAAATTGTCACTCTTTTTTTGCTTATAGCGCAAAAAATAAAAACCGCAGAGGTGATCAGATACTACCAAAAGAAAGCTCTATTTGTGGGGAAAAAAGGACATACATTTTATTTGGGAGCCACGACCACGCAATTGTCAGTTAAAGCGACGCTGTGCCGAATCGCAAAAAGTGGCCCGGTCATTTACCAGCAAAATGGTCTGGGGCTTAAGTGGTGAATGTCTAAACTGCTGGCAACAAAAGTGGGTACACTCCTAAGTGAAAATGGCCAAATTGGGCCCAATGAGCCATTTTCCCTCCCCGGTATCATGTGTCTTGTTAGTGTTAAAAGGTCGCAGGTGTGAATGGGGAGCAGGTGTGTTAAATTTGGTGTTATCGCTCTCACTCATTTATACTGATCGCTGGAAGTTCAACATGACACCTCATGGCAAAGAACTTTCTGAGGATCTAAAAAAATAAAATAAAAAAATTGTTGCTCTACATAAAGATGGCACAGGTTATAAGAAGATTGCCAAGACCCTGAAACGAGCTGCAGCACAGTGGCCAACACCATAAAGTGGTTTAACAGGAGAGGTTCCACTCAAAACAGGCCTCGCCAAGGTCAACCAAAGAAGTTTAGTGCACATACTCATATCCAGAGGTTGTCTTTGGGAAATAGACGTATAAATGCTGCAAGCAATGCTGCAGAGGTTGAAGGGGTGGGGGGTCAGCCTGTCAGTGCTCAGGCCATACACTCTTTTAAAGATAATGCAGAAGAAAGCCCGCAAACAGTTTGCTGAAGACAAGAAGACTATGGTCTGATGAGACCAAGATAAACTTATTTGGTTCAGATGGTGTCAAGCATGTGTGGCGGCAACTATGTTAAGAGTACATAGACAAATGTGTCTTGCCTACAGTAAAGCATGGTGGTGGGAGTGTCATGGTCAGGGGCTGCATGAGTGCTGTCGACACTGGAGAGCTACAGTTTATTGAGAGAACCATGAATGCCAACATGTACTGTGACATACTGAAGCAGAGCATGATCCTCTCCCTTTGGAGACTGGGCTGCAGGGCAGTATTACAACATGATAACGACCCCAAACACACCTCCAAGATGACCACTGCCTTGCTAAAGAAGCTGAGGGTAAAGGTGATGCACTGGCCAAGCATGTCTCAATACCTAAAGCCTATTGAGCATCTGTGGGTCATCCTCAAATGGAAGGTCTCTAACATCCATCAGCTCTGTGATGTTGTCATGGAGGAGTGGAAGAGGATTTCAGTGGCAACCTATGAAGCTCTGGCGAACTCCATGCCCAAGAGGGTTAAGGCAGTGCTGGAAATAAGGGTGGCCACACAAAATTTTGACACTTTGGGCCCAATTTGGACATTTTTACTTAGGGGTGTACTCACTTTTGTTGCCAGCGGTTTACATTGTAGCAAAGTGTAATTTTTTCAGTGTTGTTACATGAAAAGATATAATAAAATATTTACAAAAATGTGAGAGGTGTACTCACTTTTGTGAGATACTGACTGTGTGTGTGTGTGTGTATATATATATATATATATATATATATATATATATATATATATATATATATATATATATATATATATATATATATATATATATTAGTGCTGTTACTGATCAAATTTTTTCTGTTCGATTAATCGTTTTTATTTTTAATCGATTAATCGACTAATTTCGATTAATTATAACGCACATAGAGATCCAACTACTTTTAGCTGATCTCCTTGCAGGCTGATTCCCAGTGCAGCTACCAACAACTGGAAAAATGGATAGCAGGATACAAAAAACAAACAAAGGCAGCGCTCGATGGGAATAGCATTAAAACTTGTATAGTCTTCAAGTAGGTAACCAAATAAATATTGCAATGGAGATTAAATCGATGTAGCTACATAAACTGTAAAAATGGTGCGAGTAATACCAAACGATACTAAAAGCAGTCATAAAAACATGTAGCCAAGTATGATACTGGTATAAAAATGTGTACAACGATACCACTGCTGAATCCAGATGAGGAGGGGTTAACATCAGTCCATCTGCATGTAGATGTCCAATGAAGGGAATTATCACAACTCCCAGGGGATGGTTGTAGAATCCCAGGTTGATAGAGGGAAGTGATAGAGGGACGTGTAACAGCCCTTGCGTGTGGCAGATTGTAAGGTCCCGCCGGCATGCAGATATGAAGGCACAGCAAAGGAGCCCTTCAGATGGACACGGCAAGCCCTGCCGGTGTCCGTGACATTACTGGATCTCCGACGAAACTCCCTGAAGGCCCAGAAGCCGGCGGAGAGGTGAGTACCAATCAAAAGAATTTTAATCGTTTAAAAAGATTTTGATCGATCAAAAAAATTAAAGATTAATTAAAAGTTAATTTGCACAGCCCAAATATATATATATATATATATATATATATATATACACACACACACACAGTATTTCACAAGTTAGTACACCCCTCACATTTTTGTAAATATTTTATTATATCTTTTTACGTGACAACACTAAAGAAATGACACTTTGCTACAATGTAAAGTAGTGAGTGTACAGCTTGTTTAACAGTGTAAATGTGCTGTCCCCTCAAAATAACGGCACACACAGCCATTAATGTCTAAACCGCTGGCAACAAAAGTGAGTACACCCCTAAGTGAAAATGTGACAAATTGGGCCCAAAGTATCAATATTTTGTGTGGCCCCAATTGTTTTCCGGCATTGCCTTAACACTCTTGGGGATGGATTTCACCAGAGCTTCACAGGTTGCCACTGGAGTCCTCTTCAACTTCTCCATGACGACATCGCTGAGCTGGTTGATGTAAGGGACCTTGCGCTCCTCCACCTTCAGTTTGAGGATGCTTAATAGGGTTTAGGTCTGGAGACATGCATTGCCAGTCCATCACCTTTACCCTCAGATTCTTTAGCAAGGCAGTGGTCCTCTTGGAGGTATGTCTGGGCTCGTTATCATGTTGGAATACTGCCCTGCAGCCCAGTCTCCGAAGGGAGGGGATCATGTTCTGCTTCAGTTTGTCTTAGTACATGTTGGTTCCCTCAATGAACAGCAGCTCCCCAGTGCCGGCAGCACCATGACACTCCCAGCGCCATGCTTGACTGTAGGCAAAACACACTTGTCTTTGTACTCCTCACCCAGTTGTCCCACCCCCCCCCCCCCCCATATGTGAATGCATATCCATCGGCAATCACGAGCCTGCCGGACCCCAAAAGAAATTGAAGCAAAAAAACCTGCTGTCACCTAATTTTTTTGCTAGAAAAATACTTAGAACCCCCAAATATTATATATATATATATATATATATATATATATATATATATATATATATATATATATATATATATATTTTAGCAGACACTCTAGGGAATAAAATGGTGGTCATTGCAACTATTTATGTCATAGAGTATTTGCGCAACAATTTTTCAAACTTGTTTTTTTTGGGGGGGAAAAACTGTTTCATGAATTAAAAAATAACAAAGCAGTAAAGTTAGCCCAATTTTTTCGTATAATGTGAAAAAAGATGTAGATACCTAACATGTCATGTTTTAAAATTGCACACATTTGTGGAATGGCGCCAAACTTTGGTACTTAAAAATCTCCATAGGTGACACTTTAATTTTTTTTACAGGTTACCAGTTTAGCGTTACAGAGATCTACTGCTAGAATTGTTGCTCTCGCTCTAATGCATGCAGTGATACCTCACATGTGTGACTTGAATGGCGTTTACATATGTGGGCTGGACTTACGTGTGCGTTTGCCTCTTTGCGCGAGAACAAGGGGACAGGGGGCTTTAAATGTATTTATTTTTTATTTTACTTACATTGTTTTTCTTTTTACTCTTTCTCTTTAAAAACAATTTTTTTATCATTTTTATTCCTTTTACGGGGCTAGTCCCAGCACATCCAGCCGCAGTACCGACAATTTCTCAAACTTGTGTGCACTTCCCCCATTCTTAATACTGTACCAATGTTATCACTCCATTATTTTATGGTCGGGGGAGCCTCAGACTTCAATTGTATCATTATTAGTTTTCTATCCTGAAATAGAACTGTATAGCCTCCCTGCTGTGCACCTCCCACTCATATTCTTCCAGTGGAAGAGAGACTTTAAATATAGAGTTGATCGTAGTCACTACTCCTGCCCAATATGTGTGTAGTTTGAGGCAGTACCACAGCATGTGTATAAGATCTCCATGATCTTGTTTACATCCTGTGCATGTGGAGTCAGGCTGCAGGTTCATCAAATGGAGTCTGTGGGTGGTATATTAAGTTCACTACAGGATGTATATCTGGGTAAGTCTTTGGGATACATTCAGTGAGCACATGGCCATCGCCTTAAAGATCAAATCCCATTGTTCCCCATCCAACTACCCTTCGTCTGTCTCCCACTTCTAATATGCAAGTTATTGTCATAAAAAGTGTTTGGTGACCCGGGTCCTGCCCCAGGGGACATGTATCAATTCAAAAACAGTTTTAAAAAACGCAGTTTTTTCGGGAGCAGTGATTTAAATAATGCTTAAAGTGAAACAATAAAAGCGAAATGTTCCTTTAAATTTCATACCTGGGGGGTGTCTATAGTATTCCTGTAAAGTAGCGCATGTTTCCTGTGTTTACAACAGTCTCTGCACAAAATTACATAGTCTGCCGTGCGTCCATCGGAAGTCCGACAGAAAGAAAGAGAACAGGTTCTCTATCTAAGGTCCGTCGGACTTCCGAGAAAAAAGTCAGATGGAGGCTACACACGGCTGGACTTTCCGAGAAAAAAAGCTGTCTGACTTTTTTTCCTCGGAAAGTCCGGCCGTGTGTATGAGGCATAAAGGAAAAAAAGTAATTTAAAACTACTCGCGGCTATAAAGAATTTTCGGGTCCCGGAAATACAGATAAAAGTAATTAAAAGTAATTGAAAAAAAAATGCGTGGGGGTCCCCCCAAATTCCATTACCAGGCCCTTCAGGTCTGGTATGGATATTAAAAGGAACCCTGTGCCAAATTTAAAAAAAAATGGCGTGGGGTTCCCCCCAAAAATCCATACCAGACCCTTTTTCGAGCACACAACCTGGCAGGCCGCAGGAAAAGAGGGGGGAAGAGAGAGCGCCCCCTCCTCCGGAAACCGCACCAGACCACATGCCCTCAACATGGGGAGGATGTCCCCATGTTGATCGGGACAAGGGCCTCATCCCCACAACCCTTGCCCGGTGGTTGTGGGGGTCTGCGGCCAGGGAGCTTATCAGAATCTGGAAGCCTGTCAAAATGTTAAAAACGACAGGAGATGGCTTGGGACAAGTCCTTTATTCAAAAAATAAATAATAAAAAAATGAATCCAGCGATGTAATCCATTCTCGATCTCCAGCGTTGTAATCCATTCTCGATCTCCAGTGATGATCTGTAGCGATGATCTCCAGCAAGGCTACGACGCACGCGATCCTGCCTCCACCGGAGGCTCTCGGGCCGAATGACGCGCGAGCCGTCTGCCAGCTCTTTTATAACCGAGGGCAGGGCTACCCGGGATGTATGAAAGAACCAGCTCATGCACATGAACATGAAGTTGTTATCATGCCTTAATGAATATAAAAAATATGAATAACCTCTAGGGTTGGGATTATGTGGGCAACAATAATAATCAAAAATTATATAAATAATTTTTTGATTATTATTGTTGCCCACATAATCCCAACCCTAGAGGTTATTCATATGTTTTATAACCCGTGATGTATGACCCCACCCCCATTGACACATCACAGTAAACCCATTGCGTCAGAGGGGGCGTGATCACCCGTCCACGTCACGGGTGGCCCCGCCCTTGGTTATAAAAGAGCTGTCAGATGGCTTGCTCGTCTCGCTGGAGATCAAGAATGGATTACAACGCTGGAGATCGAGACTGGATCTGGTAATGGAATTTAGGGGGACCCCCACGCATTTTTTTTTCAATGACTTTCAATGACTTTTATCTGTATTGCCTGGACCCAACAATTCATTATAGCCGCGATTAGTTTTAAATTACTTTTTTTCCTTTAGAAATGTCATTTTGTGCAGAGACTGTTATAAAAACAGGAAATATGCGCTACTTTACAGGCATACTATAGACACTCCCCAGGTACAAAATTTAAAAGGAATATTCCACTTTTATTGTTTCAATTTAAGCATTATTAAAATCCCTGCTCCCGAAAATACAGCCTTTTTAAAACGTTTTTTTGCATTGATACATGTCCACTGGGGCAGAACCCAGGTCCCTAAACATTTTTTATAACAATAACTTGCATATTAACCTTTAAAATTAGATTTCTCCCATAGACTTTTAAAGGGTGTTCCGCGGCTTTTCGAATTTGTCGCGAACACCCCAAAGTGTTCGCTGTTTGGCGAATGGGCTAACAGCCAATGTTCGAGTCAAACTCATGTTCGACCCGGACATAAAGCTCATCCCTAATCAGTACCAATAAATGCTCCCCCACCTGTCAACATTTCTGTGGTCGATAAGGGAGGTCTGCGGTCTACCCGTCACCTACCTGTGATCGATGGGTTGCTGACCCCGGCTCCAAGATATCTCTACTCACTTCTACCCATGCTTGCAAATATCTACAATTGCACTACTCCACTTACATCCATGCTCAATCTCCTTCCCTCAGTAAGAATTCTACTCTACTTCCATCCCTCTGTGATCACTCTCCTCCACTTTCATCCTGGAGATATCAAGTATAAAATAAAGAAGTAGACAAAGATAACCATATTTGTTGTAGTAAACGTTCCGCACTAGCAAAATCACTACACAACAGAAAATATACACAGTCCAAAAATTACGTTTATGACTATAACACACTTCAACAGATCACTTTTATACAGCATCAGGTAATGCAAGTTCATTACATCAGATTCCAATTCAATGAGTAATTCATGCACAACATTCTAAAGCCCTGTACACACGATCGGATATCTGATGGAATCTAATCCGATGGATTTTTTCATCGGATATCCGATGAAGCTGACTTTCATCAGTCTTGCCTACACACCATCAGTCAAAAATCCGACCGTGCCGAAATGCGGTGACGTTCAACACTACAACGAGCCGAAAAAAAATGAAGTTCAATGCTTTCGAGCATGTGTCGACTTCTGAGCATGCATGGATTTTTGTCCGATGGAGTTCCACACAGACGATCAGACTTTTCTATCGTTTTTTTATCCATAGAAAAAATTTAAAACATGCTCTATTTTTTTTCACCGATGGAAAAAAAAACGATGGGGTCCACACACCATCGGTTTGTCCGATGAAAACAATCCATTGGTCGGTTTTCATCGGACAAACCGATCGTGTGTACATGGCTTAACACTATGGGGAAACATTTATGCAACAATTGACAGCCCCACTGCTTGGCACGCAAAACTGGATTCTCTCTTCCGACTCTCTTCTGAGTCAGTCTACACCAGTCTTTTTTAAGCAGGGTTCCATGGATAGGATTCCTCTGGAAGTTGTTAGTGGCCCTTCTAGCAATAAACAATTTAAGCCCCTTACACCAATTATCATTTCAGGTATGTGTGGGGAGAGCATTCTTCCCACTGACCACCAATGTAAGGAAAGTTCTTTCGATAATCACCAGAATAAGGGGTAATTTTTCCATTCAACATTATTGGAGGAGCACTAAAATTTGCAGAGACTGTATTACTTTCTGGCCATTATTATTATTTGTTTAATTTTATTACTACTGAAAATAATGTGGCTGCACAGCGCAAGCCTGTATGTCAAATATGCTAAGTATGCCGCATTCGTAATTTTTTATTAATTCTTATATCTACAACTTACTTTTCATGCTAATGTCTCATGAGCTGTATGTAAAATAGTTATCAGAAGGGGTTTTTATGAGATATGAAATTTTATTTTTAGGGTTCCTCCATGTTAGAAAGGTTAAAAAACGCAGATCTAGACTACTACATTAGCATGGGAGGAAGTTTGACACTGCATTGCAGAAATCCAGGTTCATACCACTTAAAGCGGTAGTGAAGTCTTAAAAAAACAAAAACAAAAAAACAAAACACACTCCCTCTGCAAGTTAATGGCATAATTTACTAGTAGCACATTATGACAAACCTAAGTCTAGTATACACCATCAGTTTTCTTTTTCGTTCAACCCAGCAACCCCGCACTCGTCGAAGGCTAACCGCCGACTGCCCGCTCCTCCATCTGTCGGTTTCTAAATAGGTAAGGGGCGGGGCCACCTGGGTGACGTCCCCACCCGGTGCATGCTGGGACGGTGATGTCACAAGTGGGCAGGGCCACCAGGGGACATCACCTGGGTGGCCCCGCCTCTTCCCTATTTAAGAACCGTCAGACGGAGGAGCAGGATGTCAGCGGTTAGCCTTCGACGAATACAGAGCTTCTTTTCTTTTTTCAGATCTGGCAGGCATCGTAATTGACTATGAGTCTACATCGGGCGGACATTATTTTCACTGTGACACTTTTTTTGGTGAATGGGTAGGGATACAATGTACCACATACTGATTCACATTGGGGGTGGCAAGAATCTGGGGACCCCCTTGTTAAAGGGGAACTTCAAGATTCTAATAAGCCCTCTACCCACAAACCCCCACAGCCACAGCCCAGAGTTGTGGGGAAGAGGCCCTTGTCCCCATCAACATGGGGACAAGGTGCTTTGGGGGTGGGGGGCTCCCCCATGTTGAAGGTATGTAGCCTGGTATGGTTCAGAATGGGAGCAGTCACTCATTCCCTCCCTTTCCTGACCTGCTGGGCTGCATGCTTGGATAAGGGTCGGGTATCCCCACACCATTTTTTTTATTTTGGCATAGGGTTCCCCTCCAAATCCATACCAGACCCGAAGGAACCCTGCTGACAGCTGATGGCTCATCGGTTGTTATAGATGCGGCAGCCAGCGATATACCAGCGATATACAGCGTGGGGGGGGGGGGAAAACGCATAGTGCATGAAAACTGCATGCAAAAATGCATCAAAAATGTGGGTTTAAAAACTCAAAACGTACCTGAAAAACGTATCGACTGCAACCACATAGACTTTTTGTTTAGACCTGTTCTGTGGGATTTATCTATGGACCTTGTCCATTATAAATCATAGATTTTGGTCTTCTATTTGTTTTTCGAACAAAAAAAAACATGTTCTTTTGATCTTACAGAAGAATTGGCTAATCTTATTCTGTATCTGATACAAGACATGGCATATTGAGCAGGCTTCAGAGAGCTTAAGAATTCTATGGACATTAGCACCAGTAAATGATCATTAGCCGAAGATGTCCTCTATCTGATAATCACATACACAGATTTTTAAATTACAAATACTTGTATGTGACACACCCCCCAATACTACTCGTGGTTTAGATAAAAAGCCCATTTCATGCAGTCTAGAACTTTAATATATTAGAATGAATTTTGTATTAACGGGTCATGACCTATCTTTGTGTTCTATATATGATGTATATTTCAGAGGCCTGCACACTGGCCTCTAGTGTTCAGATCTGAAAGTTACATGTGGTTCATTAGACCAGGGGATGGCAAGTCATTGGCTGAGATCTACCTGTCTCCTGTGTGCAGGTGACAGGTAGATCACAAACATGTTCCTGCTTTGCCGGCCCTCTTGTCCAGGGATCACTAAACGACAGGTCGCAGTCCCTGTTCCATTTGGACTGCTGCAGTCATGCCACTTAGATGGCGGTTCTTCTTTCCAGCCTCCAATGCCATTATCCTCACAGCAGAGCAGAGAGCGGGAGGCAGCTTCCCCAGTTAACATTTCACATTAACCAGCAGGTGATTGGTTGCCTTCCACTCTCCGCTTGTGTGTACACCTGTGTATGGTAGAAGAGTGAAGCTAGGAGCTAGGACACTGCTGTGTATTTGTGTGTATGTGGGGTAGGATGTAAAGGGGGCAGAGAACACTGCTGGGGGGGGGGCAGGACACTACTGTGTTGGGGGGGGGGTGATATAAAGGTGGCAGAGGACACTTCCATAGGGGGGCACAGAGGGACAGAGGACACTACTGTGGGAGGGCACTAATAGAGGATACTACTGTGCGGAGGGTAGTGTGAGGGGGCAGAGGATACTGCTATGAGGGGGCAAAGGACACCACTGGGGGGGGATGTGAAGGGAGACAGAAAGCACTGCTATGGGGGCAGATGACAGTACTGGGGGGGGGGGGGAACATTACTGCAGGGGGATGATGTCAAGGAGGAAAAAAAACACTCCTGTGGGGAAGGGGGGGGCTGATGTTTAAATGGGGCATAAAACATTAATGTGGGGGGTGATGTAAAGGGGGCAGAGGATACTACTGTGGGGGGTTATGTGAAGGAGCAGAGGATACTACAGCTTCCAAGGCAAAAGAATACTACTACAGGGAACATGACTTGTTGCATGGTATGAGAACTTGGTAATGTTGTTGATCACCACATTACCTAATGAAGTTTCTTGGTGGCAATTATTTCCATATACAGGGATACAGCATAACAGAGAGAACAACTTATACAGGCAAGCTGCACACAGCCTGGCTGTGAGGTTTGGTCCACTAATGGGTAATGATTTACTAAAAAACTATATAGCCCTTTATACCTATCTCCCAACATTTCCGATGGAATGTTGGCTTAAACTTGTGTTGCATACACAGGGTCACACAAAATTCCAACCATCAAGAACGCGGTGTTGTACAACACTACAACGAGCCAAGAAAAAGTTCAATGATTCCGAGCATGCGTGGAATTGATTTTGAGCATGCATTTTTTTTTTGCGCTTCGGAATTGCATACAGACTATCGGAATTTCCGACAAGAACTTTTCTTGTTGGAAAAATTGAGAACCAGCTCTCAAATTTTTGCTGTCGGAATTTCCGACAGAAAAAAATCAGATGGAGCCTACACACGGTCGGAAATTACGACCAAATGCTCACATCGAACTTTTCTTGTCGGAATTTCGGATCTTGTGTATATGGCATTATTCAAGGACCCCAACTCCTTACTGTGTTTGGTATTAAGTGTGAATGCCATGCCATGTAGACCCTGGGACCTGTGTAGCCTCAACTCATGGCTGAACAGGCCTGAAGAGGAAAAAAAGGCCCATGGGGAAAGTCGTTCTTGAGCTTCATTTGTAAGGTAAAATGTAATGTTAGGGGCAGGCACAGACATTTATCCTTTGCTAATTTGCATACAATGAACCCTACCGTCTTTGGGAGCATAAAGTAGAGCTTTTTTTTTGCCATCTGTGTCCCATTGCAGAGGTCTACCTTCACCATAGCCAAAACAAGAAGTGAGAGGAAATCCCTGCAAATTAAGGGAATTCAGGTCACCAGTACTTGTGTTCTCATTAGAACATTTCCCCTCTATTACTTTGCTGGAGACAACTCAAAATGTGTGATTTTCTTTTATTTTCACTTTTAATGATAATGGTAAACAGAATAAACAGCAAGGGTGAACTGGCACACAGACAGCAAACAAAAAGCTGATAGATGTTTTAAACCCTCTTCATTCTGTACAAAATTAAAACAATTGCTTTACCTTTAGTTATGCTTTAGGCTGCATTCACACCTGAGCGTCGGTCGTTCTTTCCGGCGTTTTGTCGCACATATTCATGCTTATTTGCGCGTTTGCATACAGCGTCGTCCGACGTTTTTGTACTTCGACATTTTTTATTTTAGCCAATAGGAAAAATTTGCATCTTTTCATCACTTGTTGCTATGTTGGTAGATTTTTTTAATCTTCTGCCTGGGTGAAAAGTTCTATTGATTAAAGCAACGAAACGCCCGTAGTAAACGCTCGTTGTCGCGCTAGTCGCTTGAATCGAGCGTTTCCATTACTTTCTATGGGAAATGGAAACGCTCAAAAACTACCAAATCGCCCGATACGCACAACAAAAAAGGGTCCGGAACTTGTTTGAGCTTCAGTCGTTCGGCGTCAGGCGTATTGGCGTGGAGATGTGTACCATATCCATAGGAAATAATGTATTTTTATCCCTCTAGCGTATTTGAGCGTCGCGCTTCAGGCAACAAAACGCTCAGGTGTGTATGCAGCCTTAAGGATAAATTGCTAAAGCAGCTCTGCCATTAGAACTACAGAATAATGTTTCTGTTAGGACTGGAGACTTTTAGCTGGATTCAAGTAGCCCGCCGCATCTTTGCGGCGGCGTAGAGTATCGTATTTACACTACGCCGCCGTAATTTAGCTAGGCAAGTACTGTATTCACAAAGTACTTGCCTGCTAAGTTACGGCAGCGTAGCGTGAATAGGCCAGCGTAAGCGCGCCAAATTCAAATGAGGATGTGGGGGGGGGGCGTGTTTTATGTAGATTAACTGTGACCCGACGTGATTGACGTTTTTTACGAACGGCGCATGCGCCGTCCGTGTGCATATTCCAGTGTGCATTGCGGCAAAGTACGCCGCAAGGACGTATTGGTTTCGACGTGGACGTAAATTACATCCAGCCCTATTCACGGACAACTTACGCAAACAACGTAAAATTTTCAAATTTCGACGCGGGAACGACGGCCATACTCAACATTGACTACGCCTCCTAGGGGGCATCTTTAACTTTAGGCGGCGTATCTCTTACGGAAACGGCGTATCTTTACTGCGACGGGCGGACGTACGTTCGTGAATAGGCGTATCTAGTGATTTACATATTCTACGCCGAACGCAATGGAAGCGCCACCTAGCGGCCAGCCTAAATATTGCACCCTAAGATAGGACGGCGCAAGCAGTCGTATCTTAGATAGGTTTAAGTGTATCTCAGTTTGAGAATACACTTAAACTTAGGTCGGCGCAAATTCCGAGTTAGGTCGGCGTATCTACTGATATGCCGGCCTAACTCTTTATGAATCTAGCTATTTGTCTGGAGATTTATGACATTTGAAAAATAAAGCTAAAAGAAATAATAATAATAAAAAAAATTCTCTTGCCATGACTAAAGATATCCCTGATAAAACATAGATGAACAAAGATAGCCCAGTACTCTCTATTATCACCTCAAAGGCACTAAATGGATATTGCCCAACACTATCTATGCTAGGTGAAGGGAACCTATTCCAGGTGTATGTTTCCATACCGAGCCACTAGGAAACCGTGTCAGGGCTCTAAAGACTTAAAACTGTTAGGTCCCTGCAAAAGAAGAGCCATTTCATTCATCTTTCTGGTGGCTTTTGTGTCCTACCTTCCCTCCATTCTAGTGCTGCAGTCTCCATCAGTAATTTCAGCATTTGATACTTTGGGGAGTGAGAGAGTCCCCCATAGCACCACAGCTCCATCCTACATCACTGGTGAATCCTGTAGTTATGCAGAAGTCAGTAGAGGGCCATATTTTGATTTGCATTGGTGGGGACACAAGCAATCAACACTCCTGGAAGTGTTGAATGCCAAAAACATTGGCAGAGGCTACAGGTCTGAAATGAAGGGAAGGTAGGACACACGGGGTGGTGAAGAGTATAATGGCTATTCTCTTGCAGAGACCTGATGCTTTGAATTATTTACATGAAAATCTATAATGAGAGGGACAAGTAGGGTGTCTAACAGAACGTGTATTGAGATGAATAGGTTTGCTACCATTGCTGATCTCCATCGAAATATGCTGGCTGTACCTTCAATACTTCTATGTCACTAACCTTGAACAAGTAAAGTTAGAACACCGGATCTGCCTAATTGTTCATAATCAGTAAAGTATTGAAGCTAGAGGGTTAATTTAATAGCCAGGCAACCAGCATTTTTATATGTAGATGTCAGTAAAAGAAGCTTATATATTACTTTCTGAATGGGTTTCCTTAAGGGGTAACTCCACTTTCATGGGGCAAAAAATAGCAAATAAAGAAAAAAATTGCGACACAAGTCATATTGTAATTGAATGTTATTAAAATTACCTTTCCTTTTTAATCTGCAATGTGGCTACCTGGAGGTGTTCTGTACATAAAATGTATACAGAATGTCCCCCCAGAAACATAATTTCCTCCTTGTGTGATTGGCTCACTGATTTACCCAGAAGTCTGCACTAAGATACAAATCAGATTTGTCATCCTCTGCAACAAAAATTTCATTTTTGGTGAGGTAATTTCAATATGAAATCACGGCTAAAGGGATGCAATTTTCCTCATTAGATGCCTGCAGGTGCGGCCGCTGATCGATAATTATGAAACCACTCCCATTAAATTCACTTAGCAAAGGGGCACAGAGGAACATTGATTTATTCAGAATAACAAAAGGTAGGAATCTGCAACAAAGTTTGTTAAAATCCTTGTAATGTACATAGATCACCTAGAGGGGGATGTTTTTTTCTCAACAAAAGTGGAATTACGCTTTAAATTGTTAGATCTGGTAGTTGCAGACTCTGCAGAGTGAATGAATAAAATACCTCCATTACACAACTGGGACTTAAAAAGATAAACTGGAAACAAGCATTTCCTAACAAAATGAAAAAAATACCTGTATGGGGTTTATTTACATTTCTCTGCAAATAAAAATTTGATATCTAAAATAATTAAATCTCAGTACTTATGACTTGACTGACAATATAGCAGCAGAATCGGAAAGTACCAGTTTAAAAGCAACCAGTAGTTTTTTCTTTTTCGGATTTGACTAACTATAACTGTAAACTTATTGCTGTTCCTATCAAAGCATGTCTTGCTTGTCACACAGTTAAGTAAGCATGTGTAGCGTGACTTTACATGGTTGATATACACCCAGGCCATTAGGGGTGTGCTGTTACATACAGACAGTGAGAATCAAATATCAGGCAAGCCATCTCTTGATCTCCTCTGTGCTCCGTGCCATGCCGCTACAGGCAGACTAGTCACATTGGTTGAGCTGCACTGAACAAATCAAGAAGTGATAGTGAGCAACCTCTAGTGAAAAAAGCTGACAAAACACTGGGATTCCGAGTTCTATGTAAAACATAGGAATGTGCATTCATCTGCTCCCTGCTTGTATTATTTCTTTCTCCAAAATCTGGAAAACTCAGCATTATAATAACTGTGACATCCTGAATTTTACCTTACAAATACACATTTGTTTTATCAGTTCCTTTATATAAAAACAAAAAAGATTTTAAATTAAATCAGGAATATAATTTCCTAATATATATCCTTTTTAGGCTTACAATATTAATGTTAGTGAACACACATTACTCTTTCTTATTTCGTGTTCCAGCAGGTTTTTCAATAATTAAAAAATCAAAAAAAATATTATTCTAACAGTGTAAATATATCTAATTCAGATAGAGCCATGTAGGCTAGAGCTATACAGATAAAATCTCATAAGATCGGTCTCTTTATATCATAGTATCTATATTGTGAGCTGCTGCACAAGAGATCTTCGGCGTTGCGACTAAGTGATAGATCTCCTATGATCACCCAAAGTTACAATTTAACCACTTGCTGCCCGCCAATGACAGATTGACGTCGGCAAAGTGGTTGTAGAATCCTGACTGGACGTCATATGACGTCCTCAGGATTCTATGCCGCTGCGCGCCCCCGGGGGCGCGCATCGCGCCGATCGTTGTTGCGGGGTGTCAGTCTGACACCCTGCAACACCGATCTCGGTAAAGAGTCTCTCACAGAGACTCTTTACCACGTGATCAGCCGTGTCGAATCACGGCTGATCACGATGTAAACAGGAAGAGCCGTTGATGGCTCTTCCTCACTCGCGTCTGACAGACGCGAGTAGAGGAGAGCCTATCGGCGGCTCTCCTGACAGGGGGGGTTCGCGCTGATTGTTTATCAGCGCAGCCCCCCCTCGGATCGCCACATGGACCACCAGGGATGCCCACCCTGGACCACAAGGGAAGGGCAGATGAAAAAAAAAAAAGCTGAAAAAAAAAAAAAAAAAAGGCTGTAAAAAAAAGCATTTAAAAAAAAAAAGATGCCAATCAGTGCCCACAAATGGGCACTGATTGGCAACATAGGTAAATCAGTGTCGCCCCAGTGTCCATCAGTGCCACCCCACATTGTCCATCAGTGCCACTCTACAGTGTCCATCAGTGCCACCCCACAGTGCCCATCCATGCCCAGTGCCCACCTATCAGTGCCCATCTGTGCCACCCATAAGTAGCCATCAGTGCCGCCCATGAGTGCCCATCTGTGCTGCCTGTGAGTGCCCAGTGCCGCTCATGAGTGCCCATCAGTGCTGCCCATGAGTGCCCATCAGTGCCGCCTATGTGTGCCCATCAGTGCCACCTATGTGTGCCCATCAGTGCCGCCTATGTGTGCCCATCAGTGCCGCCTATGTGTGCCCATCAGTGCCGCCTATGTGTGCCCATCAGTGCCGCATACAAGCGCCGCCAATCAGTGCCACCTCATCTGTGCCTGTCAGTACTACCTCATCGATGTCCATCAGTGCCATCTCATCGGTGCCCATCAGTGCCGCCATATCAGTGCCCGTAATTGAAAGAGAAAACTTACTTATTTACAAAAAAATTAACAGAAAAAAATAAAAACGTATTTTTTTTTCAAAATTTTCAGTCTTTTTTTAGTTGTTGCGCAAAAAAAAAAATCGCAGAGGTGATCAAATACCACCAAAAGAAAGCTCTATTTGTGGGAAAAAAAGGACGCCAATTTTGTTTGGGTACAGTGTAGCATGACCGCGCAATTGCCATTCAAAGTGCGACAGTGCTGAAAGCTGAAAATTGGCTTGGGCGGGAAGGTGTATACGTGCCCAGTATGGAAGTGGTTAATTACATAGAAAAATAGTTTGTCATCGTTCTGCCCTCATAGATTTGAACAGAGGGATGAAATTAATGTCTCAACAATTGCACATTTTCAGAAAATCAGTGATTTTTCTATTAGAAGATATTACTGTGAGGTTAACCTGTAAGGCCCCTTTCACACATGCGGACCGTATGTCCGTTTTTTTATCCATCCGTTTACGGATGAAAAAGGGACATACATGTATCCCTATGGGATAGCGGGTGTCAGCGAATGAACATCCGCTGACACCCGATCTCATCGGTGCCCGCTATGCTCCGATTCTGCAGATGGAGGAAAATCCTATTTTTACATCCGTCTGCAGAGCGGATCGGGTGAACGCGGAAATACGGTCCGTGTTCATCTGATCCCCTCCCATAGGGGAGAGCGGAGATCTGACAGAGCGGTCCCTGCACAGTGTGCAGGGACCGCCCTGTCATCTGCCAGCTTAGCAGGGGTCAATGGAGCAAGCGGATGAGACATGTACAGATCCTCACGGGATCCGTACATGTGAAAGGGGCCTTAGACTACTAATCTCCCAATCATAGCCTGTGGAAGAAATAAACAGCAATTTTTACAATAGAATTTTTATTTTATTTTTTACAAACTAAAGTGTGTCTAATGCCCGGTACACACGATCAGTTCGTCTGATGAAAACGGTCTGATGGATTTTTCCATCAGTTATCCGATGAAGCTGACTGTTGATCAGTCGTGCCTACACACCATCAGTTGAAAAAACGCGTTTTTTTGTTTTGTTTTTTACACTTACCTGGTTTCTTATCAGTGCCGTGAAAGTCCCTCCCCCCTCCCCTCCCCCCCTTCTTTTTTTTTTGACCTATGTTTATGGAATTGCCTGGGCCTCAAGCAGCCTTGGCTCTTTAAATTAATGGGTCATACAAGTTATATACTAACTGGGATGTTGTCACAATTTAAATAGTTGTATCACAAGTCTAATTGAGGCAATACTCCCTTCCGACTAAAAAAACGCGGTGACGTAAAACACAACGACGTGCTGAAAAAAATCACGGGCAGAATCGCATGTCCAGATATGCATATTGTGAATGGGGTCTAAAGAAACTTGAATGCACAGATGCTACTCATTAAGTTAATATCAGTTTCCATATATTTTGAAGTGATTATTTCAAGGCATAGCATATACATGTAATTACATAACAAGTGAGGCAGTTTACAGACTTACTATAGGACGATTGGTAACAGCAGAAATGTCTTGCCAATGTCGGAACAGCCGTGTTAAATTTTTCTACATTTGTATAGCGGAGTTCCAGGCTATTTTTAATTTTATTTAAAATCAGCAGCTACAAAAAACATAGTTGCTGACTTTTAACCACTTCCATACTGGGCCTATTTTGGCACTTCTCTCCTACAATTATTCAGAACCCCCAAAAACTATATATGTTTTTTTAGCAGACACGTTTACATATGTGGGCGGGACTTACATGTGTGTTCACTTCTGAGTGCGAGCTACCGGGGATAGGGGCGTTTAAATTTTTTTTTTATTATTATTATTATTTTTTTTACTCAATTTATTTTATTTTTACACTTTTTTTACATTTTTTTTTGATCACTTTTATTCCTATTACAAGGAATGTAAACATCCCTTGTAATAGGAATTGTTCATGACAGGTACTCTTTATGGAGAGATGCGGGGTCAATAAGACCCCACATCTCTCCTCCAGGCTGGAAAGCATTAGATCGTGGAAAAAAAAATCACAGATCTAATGCTTTCAGCCGTGATTGCGGCTGTGTTTACATCCCGATACCCGGGCGTGACGTCATAACATCGCGCCCGGGCCTCCGACGATCATAGAGATGACTGGTGACCATCTAGTCACCAGTCATCTCTATGCTTTCCATCCGACGCCAGCGGATCGTTTCTCCGGGTCTCTGATGGCAAGGAAGAGCACAGAGAAGCACCGGATGGCGGCGGGAGGGGGGGACGTCCCCTCCCGCCGCCTATAAGAACAATCAAGCGGTGGAACTGCCGCTATGATCGTTCTTATGGTGCACAGGATCGCCGGCTGAAGATATGGATATCTGAATGATAGCTACAGGCATCTTTCAGATATCCCCACTGAAACTCCAGGATGTCATATGACGTCCTTGGGCGGGAAGTGGTTAATAAACAGCCACTCTCCTGTCCCAAGGTCCAGCGATGCGGCCGCATGGAGGTCCGCTCCTCTCCTCTGTGCCTCCATTGAAACTGTGGGCACCTGGCCGTGACAGTTTGTGGCTGCGCTCTAGGAGTGGATAGGCGATCTTCTGGGACCTGTTACGTGTCCCAGGAGATCGCCTAGAGGAGAAGGGGCAGAGGAGGAGTCGCCTAGGCGGCCCTCTAGGCAAAAGGAGGAAGTGGGACAGGAAGACCCCTTCAAAACAAAGAACCCACTCCCCCCCAAAAAAATGACATGCCAAATGTGGCATGTAAGGGGGCGAGGAGTACTTAAAGCGGAAGTTCCACTTTTGGGTGGAACTCTGCTTTAAGCCTTAAAGACACACTATGACTGGACTTGTTAAGAAAGCATATGAACTTTACTTTGGTGATCAAGACAAGTTCTGGCTCCACAAATTTGTTGTGCAAAATGTGCTTTTAATCTTAAAGCTTGGCTCAGAGGAACTTGAAAGGCAATGGAGTTTGCTGTTACGATCATATGACAAGAACAGAATGATCATGTGATAGACTGCTTCTTCTATCTATTGTCGCTGGTCTCACATGAGACCAGTGCCACATGACGACAACCTGCCAGTATCGAAGATATCTGTCTGTCAGGAAAGGCTTGCTGCGAACAGTAGTTCTACACATGTTGGTGCACGATTGCGGGTGCTTATGCGCATGCATGAGTGCGCAGTTTACATCGCCAGGCGGGCTATTTTAACTCAGTTGTTACACTGAAGCTCTGCTGTCTGATCTACAGCATTCCCTGTGAATTACTTGCTTATCTGATCTATTCCCTGTGACTGACTGGCTTGCCCTGTGACTACCTCTGCTATCCGCCTGCATCGGGCCCTGGCCTGTCCACGGCCTTGCACCTGCCTTATCTTCTGGTCCATCCATGCCTGCCTGTTACCGACCCCGGTTGTCCAGTGACTCTGCTCCTGTCTCCTGCATCTGTTCCAGTACTGTCTGTCTGTGTATGACCTGGCCTGCCTGACCTTCCTGTGTACCAGTCCCAGGAACCTCCTCTCTGTATCATGTGAGCCTGTTCCTGTCTTCAACCAAATCTGCCGTCTCCAGTCTGCTGACCCCAGCTACAGCATCTTCCAGACCTACCCTTAAGCTGTTGATCCTGCCAGGCACTCGTGCTACCCTGTACTCATTCGCCTCCTTTTGACTCTATCAGGGGCCGCGAGTCAGGAGCGTAAGAGAGGCCTCCCTGTGCATATCGGGCTCATCTACTAGAAACATGACGCCATCAGAGAAATGGAGCTTAGATGAGAGGCGAAGATATTGCAATGCCCCAATCAGGCACAACAGTGACAATGATCCGGATTTTGAGGTATGTATGTCAGGTAAGCCTCATCCCATATCACAGTCAGCACTTACCACTAGCCGACCAGCATTATACTGTGGCAAGTCAGCTCTCTCGCAAAAATCGCTGTAGCTGTACATCGGCCCTTTAAACAGCTAGAGCAGGCACGCGAGCACCCGCAGCACGGCGGGGAAGCCAATGCGCGTGGCCCGCGGTCGCGATGACCACCAGCCACGCGCGATCGCGGGCACGAGAGACAGAACGGGCATTTTTGTGTGTAGACACGCAAATCACGGTTCTGTCAGGAGAAGAGAGGATGATGTTTGCTATCACTTAGTAGGAAAATGTCTGTCTTTCAAACCCGACAAAATGATTTAACACATTTCTTTGTACAGGTTAACAACCTTGTTTTCTGTGCTGATGCTTTGTTTCATAGGTGTGCGTAGCCTGTTGCATTAGGGTGTGCATATCAAAGCTCAAACACTCATGCATGTGTGTGTCTTCCTTAAGGCACCCTGCCCTGCCAGCACATGAACCCCCTGCCTGCAGATTCAGAGTGAGAGAGAAATGCTTCCACACTTCTCTTACAAGCAGAGCCACTCAGCGGGAGATTTTTCCCATCTCCCCACCGACACACAGACATAATGCTAATGCTAACAGGGTATTTAGAGTGTGACCAGGCACATCTACCACACTCTGTGTGCACGCCTATGGTTTGTTTACAGCTTTGGATTGAGAGTACTAAAATGGCATCTCTGTATTGATTCCTTACTTTTAAAGCGATTGTAAAGTTTTCTCTTTTCTATAAACATAATAAACATGTTATACTTACTTGCCCTGTGCAGTGGTTTTGCACAGAGTAGCCCAGATCCTCCTCTTCTCAGGTCCCTTACCAGCGCTCCTGGCCCCTCATTCCAGTCAAGTGCCCCCAGAGCAAGCGGCCTGCTATGGAGGCACCCAAGCCGAGCTGCAGCTCTGTGTGTCCATTCAGACATAGAGCCCTGGTTTTGCCCTGCCCCCTCTCTCTCCTGATTGGCTAACTGACTTTGATTGACAGCAGCAGAAGCCAATGGCACCACTATTGTGTTTCACCCAATCAGGAGAGTGAGGCACTTGTGGACATCGCTGGATAGAGATGGGGCTTAGGTAAGTATTAGGGGGTGCTGGGGTGGCTTCTGCACACAGAATGCTTTTTGACTTAATGCATAGAATGCATTAAGATAAAAAAAAACTTCTGCCTTTACAACCACTTTAAGCCTCGTAGCTGTCTTGTTATACAATGGCACTTCACACTCTTGAATACCTATTGGCTATGCTGTGTACACATGACAAAAAAAGAAACAAATCGTTGTTGAAGCACATCCAGTGCACCAATAATAACTGGAATATGGAGCGGCTCAGCTGCTTGGATTGCAGATCAGATATACCAAGTACTGTTATTACTTACATATGCAAATTGGACAGAGAGTCACATTACATTAAAACAAGTGGCAACATTTCTGTAATTTGGTTCCAGGACAAAAAAACATGGCACACAAACCACTTGTTGACCCAACAAAGAAATTTGTGCCTGCGGTTCACAAAAACTTAAACTGAAGAAAACTTTTTTGAAGGTAATGAACAAGGAAGGTGAAGGTTTTCATTATTTACGACAGATGTGTCCAAGAATAATAAGATTAGGGAAGCATTTTTGTTGGTCCACAGATCAGATACAACATCAATGTCAAGCAGTTTAAAGATCTATTAGTGGGGCCAGAGAAAATCACCTGGAAAGCATTGAAGGATATTGTTGAGAATTTTATTGGTAACTATACAACATCAAAAACTACATTAAGCTGGTTGACAAACTTTTTACAGCATGCAAGGCCATGTCACTGAAGATACATTTTCTGCATTCAAACTTAAACTTCTTTCCCAAAAATCTAGATGCAGTCAGTAATGAACACAGTGGAATGTTTTACCAGTACATTAAAACAATGGAAAAAAATCTTATCAGTGCAACTGGAATACATTAATGCTGGCTGACTATTGATGGCCACTGTAGCGAGATGCAATGGACACAAACAAAAAACAGCAGCAAAACCCAACCCTGTTGAACTCATGTAGCACGTCAGAAAGATCATGAGATTAAATAATTCCATATTTCTCAAGATCCCTATGTGATACAATCATTGTGAAATTATATTTGTGTGGGTTCATCATAATCACCAAAAGTCAGGGCCACCCATGGTTCAAATGTCATCAGCAATCATCCAAACTTTGTTAGCATTTTTTTTTTAAGCAATATCTGTTTCTTGTTTGAGGAGTAGATTTCTGTAAGTACATTAGATGTCTGTAAATGCATGAAAAAAATGAAAATTGTATACTCACCTTTCCGTAATTTTCCTTTCCTGTCACATCTTCATGGCAGCATACACCTTTGGGTTGTGGCTCCACCCCCAAAACCCGATATGACTTTGTAGCTATTAAACCTATAGGGGGCCCCCGCCCAGATATTCTCAGTATATATATATACCTCACCTCAGACGGATGGGAATTTGTATGCTGCCATGAAGATGCAACAGGAAATGAGAGGTGAGTATACAATCTTCCGTTTTCCTGTCAGCATACGCCTTTGGGGAATAAGTCGCAAACTGTGTGGGTCTGAGCAGAAAGACACGTTTTATTTACAAGGAATAGAGGTGTTGGACTGCATAATTGCTCTTCCAAATTCTACCGTGGACAACCGAGCAGAGTCCACCTTGTAATGAGATACAAGGCCGGATTCACACCTTTGCAGTTTCAGTGCTTTTTGCATTTTGCAGATTTCCACTACAGCCCATTTAACATGGTTTCCTATGGAACACGTTCTGTAGTGCAGATCTGCAAAATGCAAAAATCACTAAAACTGCATAGATGTGAATCCAGCCTAAAGATGTTTCTAGACAACCAAGTAGCTGCTCTGCAGATAGTTTCAGAGGACACCCTGCAGTAGACCGCCCAGGAGGTCGCCATTGCCCTTGTGGAATGTGCCTTCAAGCCCTCAGGTATTTGTGTTTAGTTCAGTGAGTAAGCCCTTTTAATGGTCTTTACCAACCATGTTGCCATGGTAAAAGAGGTCGCCGCTTGCCCTCTCCTAAAGTCATGTGGGAAGACTAGGAGATTCTCTGACTTCCTAAGGTCGCTGGTTGCCGAGAGATAGGCCAAGATGTTGGTTCTTACAGAGCAGAGTAGAGAGAGCAGGAAGGTTTATCTCCTGATTAAAGTGGAAGGAGGATGATACCTTCAGAATGAAGTGATCTGATGGTCTTAAGACTACTTTGTCTGGGTAAATGATTAGGTATGGCTCCTTCGCCAGTAGGGCCTGCATCTCAGAGACTCTCTTGGCCAACGTTATTGCAATTAGGAAGGTGATCTTGAGTGTTAGGTCCCACAGGGAGATGTCTTCCATTGGAAAGAATGGTTCATGGGATAGGACCTCTAGTAATACCGAAAGACCCCTCGGGAAGGAAGGCTTTCTGGGGGGCCTTAACTTTAGGCAGGCCCTCTGGAACTGAATGACAAGAGGCTCCTGTGCCCACTTCACTCATGTCATGGCAGATAAGGCTTGGGTCAAGCACTTTTATGGTACTTGACCCAAGGCTTTTTTCTAGGCCTAGCTGGAGAAACTCAAGGATTTGAGCGACTGTTGGAGATGATGAGTTCCAAGCTTGCTGCGACTGAGAGAAACTTTTCCCAGATCCTTCTGTAGGTACTGTTGGTGGTGCACCTTCTGGCTTGGAGAAGAGTCTCTACAACCTTCTGAGAGCAGCCTTGGTCTAAGGACCTAGCCCTTTCAATCTAAAGGCTGTCAGATGCATCCTTTCCGGGAATGGATGAAGGAGCTGTTCCTGAGAGAGTAGGTCCGCTGCTGGCGGGAGCGGTCTCGCTGTATTCAGCTGAAGAAGAGTCGTGAACCATGGCCGCTTTGGCCAAAAAGGAAGGACTACTATTATTGTCGATGCTGACCTCTTGAGCCTGAGTAGAAATTTTGGTATGAGAGGTGTCTGTCGGAAAGATGTAGCCCAGACGGAAGTTCCAGGCATGCTGTAGGCAGTCCATCCCCTCTGCTGATGGGAAGGGGACTCTTGCCAGATACCTCTGGCACTCGGCTTTGGCAGGTGTCGCTGCTAGGTCTAAATCCGGCACGCCCCAAGTTTGGGTTATGAGGGAGAAGGCTTGGTGGCTCAGAGCCTATTCGTTGTTGGAAACAAAATTTCTGCTTAGCATGTCGGCCAGCTGGTTATGGGCTCCTGGAACAAACGTTGCCCTTAACCCCTGACAGATTCAACTGCGCCCATTTGAGAACTGGGCAAACTTCCTGCATCATGGAGCGACTTCTGGTGCCTCCCTGCCTGTTAATATAGGCAATTGCCACTTTGTTGTCCATCCTCAACAGGACTTCTTTCTCCTTCAGGAGGGCCTTGGACTGCGAAGTGTTGCTAGTGTGCCCCCCAGCCCTCCATGCTGGCGTCCAAAGTGACCACCTCCTGGGGGGGGGGGGAGTAACTATGTGCTTGCATCCCTTTAGATTGTGTAATCAGGTCTACAACCAGAGTGATTGTTTGACCTCTTTTTGGATCGTGATCCGCTGCGACATCGACACACCGTTCAACTGCCTTAAGAATAGAGGGCCAGATTCACAAAAGGGATACGCAGGCGTATCTGCTGATACGCCGTCGTATCCCTGTTTCTATCTATGCGGCTGATTCATAGAATCAGTTACGCATAGATATCCCCAAGATCCGACATGTGTAATTGTTTTACACTGTCGGATCTTAGGATGCAGTACCGCGGCTGCCGCTGGGGGGAGTTCTCGTCGTAAACCAGCGTCGGGTATGCAAATTAGCACTTATGGAGATCCACAAAGCTTTTTCCCTTCGTTAAGTCGCCGTGTTAGTTTGCCGTCGCAAAGATAGGGTACCTTTTACAAAGTGTAAAGTTAGTACACCATGTAAAAGTGTACCCATCTTTCCCCCGTCGCTGTCAAATTTAAAAAAAAATAAAAAATTCCCCGCGCAACTCTTTTTCCCTATGCAACTTTTTTTTACCCGTCGCGATTCACAAAACCTTGGCGCATCGTAAATTCGCGCAAAGCACGCCGGGAAAATAGCGTCGGGAGCATGCGCAGTACGGACTGATTTAGGATACACCGCCGCAAATTTCCAGCTAAGTGCTTTGTGGATCGGGCACTAACTTGTGTAATTTGCGGCGGTGTAACTTAAATCAGAAAAGTTACGTTGCGCCCGCTGGCTGTGAATCTGGCCCAAAGTCTTCAGAGACCTTGTGTTCCATTGAGCCCATTGGATCAACTGATTGGTTGCCGACAATGATCCTAGGATGCTGAGGCACTCTCTGGCTGGGAGTGTGGTAAACAGAAGTAAGCTTTTTGCTTTTTGAATCAAGATGGGATTTTTTTCCAGAGGAAGTTCTATGGTGTTGAGTCGGGTATCCAGTTCTGCCCCCAGGAAGACCGAGTGGGTTGGAGGTTGCTCTTCCTCCAGTTTATCAGCCACCCGAATTTCTGCAGGGTGGAAGTTAGAATGTCTCAGTGGAGTAGGAGGGACTCCTGGTTGTCTGCGAGCAGGAGGATGTCATCCAGATAGTGATGGACTCTCAACCCTTGCTCCCTCAGTAGGGCTATCACTGGCAGCAAGACTTTGGTGAACGTTCTGGGAGCGGTAGAAATTCCGAATGGAAGACTTTGAAATTGGAAATGTTGATGATCTACCGTGAAGCAGAGAAAATTTTGGAATGCAGTGTGAATGGGAATATGCAGGTAAGCGTCCTGTAAATCGACGGAAAGCATCCAGTCCCCGATGTTTATGGTATAAAGAATTGACTGTAAGCTTTCCATCTTAAACGTCTCCACTAGGATTGACCGATTGAGATTTTTTAGATCTAGAATGAGGCGTGACTTTGAGCAGTTTTTTGTTTATTTTCAGCAACAACACGTATCTGGATATAATGTATTTCATTGTACTTTTTTATATATTGTGTACTCCATAATAAATTTATATACTTTTTATACATTTTGGTTTGTGGTCACTTTCAAAGTCCCACCCTTAGGGGGTCATTCTTGTTTTTTCATCTCCTAGGAGTATGTCTGTGTACCAGAATATTGTTGGTTTTGTTCGGGCGTTTAGCAATTTTTGTGCCAGCATTTAGCAGCAACTATGCCAGCCTTTGTGTCTGGTACAAATTTTAAGGGGAACCCCACATCAAATTTTTTTTACAAAATGGCAAGGAGTCCTCCCCAAAAAAACATACCAGACCCTTATCTAAGCAAGCCCCCCTCTCCCTCTTGAACAGTACAAGGCCACATGCCCTAAACATGGGGAGGGTACTTTGGGGCAGGAGGGCAGCCCCCCAAAAGCACCCTGTCCCCATGTTAATGAAGACAAGGGCCTCTTTCCCACAACCCTGGCCAGCTGATGACATGGCTCTCCAAATCATCACTGACTGCGGAAACTTCACACTGGACTTCATTCTATGCCTCTCCACTCTTCCTTCAGACTCTGGGACCTTGATTTCAAAATGAATGAATTGCAAAATCTTCCACAGTCTGTAAAAATTTGGGGAGCCATGTTGTCTGCTGGTGTTGGTTCACTGTGTTTCATCAAGTCCAAAGTCAGTCCAGCCCTCTACCAGGAAATTCTAGAGCACTTCATGCTTCCCTCTGCTGACCAGCTTTATGGCGATGCTGATTTCATTTTCCAGCAGGACTTGGCCCCTGCCCACACTGCCAAAAGTACCAATACCTGGTTTAATGATCATGGTATCATTGTGGTTGATTGGCCAGCAAACTCGCCTGACCTAAACCCCACAGAGCAATAGGTAATTTTAAAGGTCTGGGAACCATAAGAAATAGACCACAGCCCTAATCTTGTATTGCATCCCACAGCTAACTACACATGTTGCACTTATGCCCCGTACACACCATCACTTTATGTGATGAAAAAAATGACGTTTTTAAAAACGTCACTTTAATTGACCGTGTGTGGGGGAAAACGTTATTTTATGTCTTCTAAAAAACGACCAAAAAAAATTTAAGCATGCTTCAATTTTATGTGTCGTTTTTCAAAACGTCAACTTTTACTTCACAGAAATTGACCGTGTGTAGCAAAAAACGTTGTTCATAACGACGTTTTTTCACCCGCGCATGCCCAGAAGCTACTTATGAAGCGAGCTTCAATGGAAAAACGTGGTGGAACGTAACCTCGCTTTGCTAGAACATTGTGAGAAAAACAATGGTGTGTAGGCAACTTCGTCTTTGAAAATTGAAGTTTCAAAAACGTCATTTTTTACTTCACAGAAAATGTCGTTTTTTTTCATCACATAAAGTGATGGTGTGTACGGGGCATAAGTCTAAAGGTAAGCATCCAAGCAGGATTCAATGCCTGAAGCAACAATACATGCCGTCTCTACAGCATGGGTCTGGGTACAGTTCCGTTTGTGTTACCAAGTTTGCACCAGTCCGGATAAACTGCTACTATTGTTGCTAAAGATGGCAGTTAAAAAGGTTAGTTGAAGAATTTATTGAAGAATTCAAAGTAAATAAAAACTAGTTAAGCATACATACGTCTTCAAAAGAGAAAAGAGGTCCATCACTCACAGGACACCCGAAAGAAACTGAGGTCTTATGGAGTGGGGTGGGGTTATAGGTGGTATGCCCAAGCGGGCATGTCCAAAAGCTTTGTCAGTGTCCAATCACCTAAAGCCCATATAACTCAGAGTATATAAATATCCAGCCTATACTGTATGTGTAAGTAGGATAAATAATTTAAAAAAATCTATCTATATAAACATGATTTTCATAGTACAATAAATATATAGAGCATGTTAAAAAATAATAATAACTTCTAAAGATGAGGTTGTGGATAAAGCTCTCAGTAATTTATACATATATTTCACAAGTGCCTGTCATGTGTCAGATTTCCCATCACCTGCAGTCTTTTTGCCACAGTCATGTTATGCAGCACTGTGCATGGCGCTTGGCTGGCATTACGAGTTTTTACAGTCTTGACCCAGAAAATTCTTTCAAGTATAAAAGGCAAGGGTGACATAATGCCTACTTTTAGGCAATTCCCCTTCCCGCACTGATCAGAGTGTCTGTGCAGAAGCTAATGCAACCTACTTTGATTTATTGAATATATGAATATGTATAAGTACAGTATTTATGGTTTTGGAAAGATTGAGAATATGTCACTTACAATGCTATTTTAATTTCTACTTAAAGGATATGTCCACCCATTTTCAGTTCAATGTAAATGTCAGAAGGTTGAAATACCTGATGGTTCCTTTTAGCTCTTGCTCATATGTGTTATAAACTCCAGTGGTGGAGTTACTGTCCTGCTGGCAAGGCAGACTTGTTCTCACTTATGGATTGGTAATGAGTTCCTGCCAAGAGGATGGTCTGCGGTCCTTTAATTCAGCTGGGCCAGTTCATGCAGCCTGTTCAAAAAAACGAAACCAGTTTCCTAGCAACCTATGTGAATGCTGTGGATTGTAGAAGTATCTGTACAGCAAGGTTGGAGGTCAGTGCTACCTCCACTTTAAATGGGGCAGTGGTGATCACACTAGTGAAACAAGGTTGCTGAGAGAGTGTACACAGCAGTGTACACAGGAAGCCATTTGCAAAATACCAACCACTCTGAGACTTGAGAACCTCTAAGGAGGTCATCTGCCATAAGTTATACCTGTTTATCTGAGGCACTCTCTCCTCTACAGTCATTAAAAGTCCAGAATTTATACAGCTTTTTTTAGCTCTGAAAAGCAGAGGGCAAGCATCTGAAGTGAGAAGAGCTGAGAGTTGATTGGGGGGAAAAGACAGCCCCCCCTATACACCCCCCTTTACACAGCACACAAGAACAGAGCTTAGGCTGTAATCTGGAGATCCCTCCCCAGTCAAATTTTTCTCTTTTGTCAGGAAAATGTACCAGAACGGACTCATGTTGATAACATAGAAATGCAGCAGCAGAGAGAAATGACATTCAGTGCTCTGGATTGAGACAAGTACACACTATAGAGGAATTGGCTTTGTTAATATTTAATGTCAGAGGTTTACAACCACTTTAAAGAAAGCTTTAAGCAGAATCTTACAATGCATTTTAGTATGTGCATCATTTTTAGATTGGCCTGTTTTTGTTGTTCAATAAAGTTGGGCAATTGCAACCTTCTCCACTAACTAAAGAGTGGCATCACTAGAGATTCACCTTCTCTGTTTGTCCTGGTAACCATGATCACTTGGACAGAGAGACAGAGATAGAAAATCCAAACTGTCACCTTAACAAAAGACAAGGGGAAAATTTCCAATTGGTACACCTGTTCCAGTTACAGCTCTCTAAGTAGGTATTCCTTCTAAAAGAGAAAGATAGAGGTTCTAACTATTCTCTCTTCTATTTAAAACGATTAGAAATGAATAAATAAAAGTAGAATTATTCATTTGCTTTAGCTGTAGATATCTACGTACCTCTTGAAGTGAGCCCTCAAATCCCTATACATACTGTAAGGGGTTAGCTCGGTAGCGGGGTGTGTGACCCCCTGGATGGGTTCATTACACACTGAATTTATACAGACAGGCAGTCGAAGACGGTTGAAAACAAAGATTTTGGTTTATTCTTCCATCTTGCTGGAAACAAGTGCAAGCCTCCAAACAGCATAAACAAAATCAAACATAAAATAAACCCTGGCCACTTTGGGCGTCTACCTTCCACACAGGAACCTATCCATGGAGTCTGGCACAGCCTAGTGCTGGGCAGACACTGCTGGTCATACAGCAGAAAAACAATAGTCTTTTGATTTTTATCACACAGAAAAATAAATCACCTCCTCACCTCCTCAGAAGACTTTCAGTGCACTGCTCTCCTTCCTCACAAAGCCTCAGGATGCAGCAATTCAGTGGTAATCCTCTGGATTACTTATAGAGGCCTTAATTGCCTCATTCTGAACAGCTGAAGTTTTCCAACGCCCTTAGACCTTTTCTGGCTGCTTTTGCAGCAGACGCCTAATAACAATTGGTGTATTGTCTAAACAAGGCAGAAATGTATGTCCCGTCTGTGACAACACCCACAGATTTACCTGACTTCCTGTCACATATCCCCCTCTTGTTTCAACCCTAGGGTTGGGACACAGGTTGCCAGGCAGGCATGCACTCGGGACAACCCATCTGCATTCCCCATTTTAGCACCGTGGTGATGCGTTACCACAAAACTAAATTCCTTGAGGGCCAGGAACCACCTATTTATTCTCCTATTGGTCTCTTTGTTCTGTGCCATCCACTTCAATGGGGCATGATCCGTCACCAGTTCAAACTGTCTACCCACGAGGTAGTACCGGAGAGAATCCAAAGCCCATTTCACCGCCAAACATTCTTTCTCAATGGTGGCATAATTCTCCTCATGGGCCTTCAACTTTTGGCTGAGGTACATAACAGGGTGTTCCTCCCCCTTGATAATCTGAGACAGTACAGCTCCTAAGCCCACATTTGACGCATCTGTCTGGACCACAAAGTCCCGTGAAAAATCAGGTGAATTTAAAACTGGCTGACTACATAAGGCCTGTTTTAAAGCCTGAAAAGCAGTTTCTGCTTCGGGAGTCCATTTGGTCATTACAGACTCCTTCCCTTTGGTCAAATTGGTCAGGGGAGCAGCCTGTGAGGCAAAATGGGGGATAAAGCGGCAATAATAGCCCGCGATACCCAAAAATGCACAAACCTGTTTCTTGTTGGTGGGACGTGGCCAAATCCTGAATAGCCTCAACTTTGTTTATTTGGGGCTTTATTAGACCTCTTCCAGTGGTATACCCCAGATACTTCGCCTCTTCTAGCCCAAGGGTACATTTTTTTGGATTGGCTGTTAACCCGGCTTTCCAGATGGAATCCAACACAGCCTGAACTTTTGGCAAGTGTGATTCCCAATCCTCACTGTGGATGACAACGTCATCGAGGTATGCAGCAGCATAGGCTCGATGAGGCCAAAGGGTCTTATCCATGGTGCGTTGGAATGTGGCGGGAACATTTTGTAACCCAAAAGGCATCCTCCGATATTGGAAAGATCCATCTGGAGTTACAAATGCTGTTTTTTCCCTGGCCGACTCTGAGAAAGGAATTTGCCAAAAACCCTTGGTCAGGTCCAACGTTGTCATGTACCGGGCAGTGCCTAGGCGATCAATCAGTTCATCTATGCGGGGCATAGGATAGGTGTCAAACTTAGTGATTTGATTCAGGCGGCGAAAGTCATTACAAAACCGCCAACTTCCATCTGGTTTGGGCACTAAGACAATGGGACTGGACCAATCGCTATTTGACTCTTCTATCACCCCCAGCTCAAGCATTATTTTAACTTCCTGGCGAATTGCCTCTCGCCGGGCTTCTGGAATTCTATAAGGCTTCAACTTGACCTTATCCCCTGGTGTGGTGATAATGTCATGTTCAACTCCGGAGACCCAACCTGGCAGGTCTGAAAACTTCTCCTTATTACAGAGCACAAATTCTTTAACCTCCTGTTTCTGAGTTTTGGATAGAGTCTCCGCTATCCCAACTTCAGGGACAGCCAGGTTAAATGGAGCAGAAAATCGGGTAGTCTTAGTCCTTCCATGGTTTCAGCAAGTTCACGTGATAGAGCTGCTCAGGTTTTCGTCTTCCCGGTTGGTTAATTTTATAATTCACCACTCCCATTTTTTCCAACACTTCATATGGACCCTGCCATTTGGCTAGGAATTTACTTTCGACCGTGGAGACCAGCACCAACACCCTATCACCAGGTGCAAAGGAACGGACCTGGGCCCCACGATTGTAAATCCTTTGTTGAGCCAATTGGGCTTGGGCTAAATGTTTCTTCACAATCAGCATCACTTGGGCAATTCTATCTTGCATTTGGGCCACATGTTCAATCACACTTCTCACTCTCCCATGTTTCCCTGGCAATGTCCAGTAGGCCCCCCGGGGGTGCCTCCCATACAGTAGCTCAAACGGAGAGAACCCTGTGGACGATTGGGGAACCTCTCTTATTGCAAACATCAGATAAGGGAGCAGATAATCCCAATTCTTTCCGTCTTTATCCACCACCTTCCTCAACATTTGTTTTAAGGTTTTATTAAACCTTTCCACTAACCCGTCTGTTTGAGGGTGATATACTGATGTACATAATTGGGTCACTTTCAGGAGTTTACAAAGTTCTTTGGTCACCCTGGACATAAACGGGGTGCCCTGGTCAGTTAGGACTTCCTTAGGAAGACCCACACGGCTGAAAACCTGAAATAACTCTTTGGCAATTGTTTTAGCAGAGGTGTTTCGGAGGAATCACTTCTGGGTACCGGGTGGCATAGTCCATTATTACCAAGATGTGCTGGTGCCCTCTAGTGGACTTCAGTAAGGGGCCAACCAAGTCCATGGTGATCCTCTCAAAAGGGACCTCGATAATGGGCAGGGGTACCAACGGACTGCGGAAATGTGGCATGGGTGCAGTAATCTGACACACTGGACAGGAAGAGCAGTACAATTCCACTTCTTTAGTGATCCCAGGCCAATAAAACCTCTGGGTGATCCTCGCCCGGGTTTTTTCTGCTCCCAAATGTCCCCCAAGAATGTGCCCATGGGCCAGTTCCAAAACCATCTTGCGGTACGGTTTAGGTACTACCAGTTGCTCAATGGTGTCCTCTATCCTCTGTGACACTCGATATAACAGGTCCCTTTCAATAATGAAGTAAGGGAGGGCAACCCTCTTGTCAGGGTTTACTAACTCCCCATCTATCTTCACTACATTCTCCCGGGCTCTTAGCAATGTGGGGTCCCTCAATTGCTCAGTGACAACATTTTCTCTGTGCACCTCGAGGTCATCAAACCCTATCGGCCGCTGTTCCTCTTCTGAGGTAGCAGGCTCCTCCCTAGGGCCTGGTGTTTCCCCTGCTAATACTGAAAATGGAAACTCAGGAGAATCCTCGCAGTTATAGGTTTCTGGAGTAGATGGTTCAGACTCAGAAGAACCACCTACTGGGGAATCTGGGCAGTCCCAGAGTTCCCAGAATTTTGGGAAATCCCTTCCCACAATGGCGTCATGTGGCAGTTTGGGAACTAAACCCACCTAGTGACACAAGTTACCGAGGGAGGTTTCAAAGGAAACCGTAGTCACCGGATATTCTCGAGTGTCACCATGTACACAAACTATAGCCATTTTCCTCGGATGTAAGGTTTTTCCCACCACTAGATCACTTTTCACTAAGGTGACCAGGCTACCTGAATCCAACAATACCACAACATTTTTACCATCTAAGCACATTCTATATAAAGGTTTCTCATTTCCCTTTACTGCAGTGCATGTGGTTGCAAAAAGGGACTGTCGTCTCTCTGTCAGAAAGTCACACTGCATGGGTTCATCACCTGCTGGGCAAACCGATGCTACATATCCCTCTTGCCGGCAACGGTAACAAATCAACCTTCTGGTCCTCTCCTGTGGGATGGGTCTTCCAGGCCGCTCTCGCCAAACATTAGCAGTAGTCCCGATAATTCCTCTAGCTGCTCCTTGGTACCTCTCTCCACCCCCATCCCTTGATGCAGTCTTACCTATAGGTGGGGAGGGTCTGGTCTTGGGGTGAAAAGTCTGTGCGTCTCTGGTGGAAGAGGACAAATTCTCTGTTAGGTACCTTTCGGCCAGGTCTACAAGTTTTTCTGCAGTTTCCGGACCACCATGGTTCACCCATTTCTGCAGGGTGTTAGGAAGAGACCTAAGATATTTGTCCATGACTACTCGCTCCGAAATTTTTGGTCCGGACAGAGTTTCTGGCTGCAGCCATTTCCTAGCCAAATGGATGAGGTCATACATCTGCGACCGAGGTGGCTTCCTCTGCTGATAACTCCAATTGTGGACCCGCTGAGCACAAACATCCAGGGTTACACCGAAACGTGCCAATATTTCCTCTTTTAATCGATCATAGTTTTTTGCGTCTGCCAGCTCCAAATAAAAATATGCCTTTTGGGCTTCTCCAGATAATAGGGGGGCCACTAGTCCACCCCACTGTTCTTTAGGCCAACACTCTCTTTCCGCTGCGTTCTCAAACGTGGTCAGAAACATCTCAGGGTCCTCATCTGCAGTCATCTTTGGCAATAAGTGTCGTACCCGAAAAGTCGGTATGTTACTGGCCTGACTCCCAGCCTCGGTCTGCTGTCTCTGAAGCTGTGTCACGATGGCCTCCATTTGCTGCTGGTGTCTGAGCCTGTTGTTGAGCTGCGTGAGCCTATTGTTGAGCTGCCATGCTCTCTTGGTAAACCTTTTGTTGAGCTGCCATGCTCTCTTGGTGAGCCTGTTGTTGAGCTGCGTGAGCCTGTTGTTGAGCTGCAAGGCTCCGCTGCAAACCTGCATTCGTCTGCTGTTGATTTGCATTTGCTATAGCCAGCTGTTTCAGTATCTCCTCCATTTTGGGTTTACTTTAACTGCCCGCATTCTCCACCATGTGTAAGGGCTTAGCTCGGTAGCGGGGTGTGTGACCCCCTGAATGGGTTCATTACACACTGAATTTATACAGACAGGCAGTCGAAGACGGTTGAAAACAAAGATTTTGGTTTATTCTTCCATCTTGCTGGAAACAAGTGCAAGCCTCCAAACAGCATAAACAAAATCAAACATAAAATAAACCCTGGCCACTTTGGGCGTCTACCTTCCACACAGGAACCTATCTATGGAGTCTGGCACAGCCTAGTGCTGGGCAGACACTGCTGGTCATACAGCAGAAAAACAATAGTCTTTTGATTTTTATCACACAGAAAAATCAATCACCTCCTCACCTCCTCAGAAGACTTTCAGTACACTGCTCTCCTTCCTCACAAAGCCTCAGAATGCAGCAATTAATTGCCTCATTCTGAACAACTGAAGTTTTCCAACGCCCTTAGACCTTTTCTGGCTGCTTTTGCAGCCGACGCCTAATAACAATTGGTGTATTGTCTAAACAAGGCAGAAATGTATGTCCCATCTGTGACAACACCCACAGATTTACCTGACTTCCTGTCACAATACGCAGTTCATTATCTCTTCTCTTACAGCATTGCTGAGATCAGAACTACTGCTTTAGAAGAGAGGGTGCATGCACAGGGATTTCAATCAGCTGGGAGTGTCTTAGCAACATCCTTGAAACAAAGCAGGACAGGAAGATGCTATCTCTGGGAGTTTGTTAGACAGTCTTTGGGAGGTATGAAAATTGTCTACACCCATAGCAAAAGGCATTATTTAACTTTGCTGCACAGTTTGTTTTTATCTACAGGTACACTTTACCCACATGAATGTTTTTGGTAAAGGTGAAATAACCCTTTACACAATAGGAAAATGGTCACCTGCTAGTGCTTCCCCCAAGAATTAAGAAGGGGCGGTGTGAATCTAGAGAGCATTACTAAGAAGCTCTGTGCTCAGTCATCTAATTGGCTAAAGAAAACTTCTGCCACTTTTTCAAATGTGGCACAAAGTTACTTTTACACTTACTTCTGTAGTTCCACAACACAGGGATGCTAGCATTCTTAAAAAGGAACTTCTGCCCTCCTCCCAGGATTAATTTAGAATTTATCCCCCTTACCTTTTCACTTGTCACTGTGGTGGATCCCACACTGCTATATTTTTTCCTTATGTCATTGTGAGTTGGCTTTCTCTTCCAGGTTTTGGTCCCCAGATTACACACCTCCAGGTCCATCTTTCTCCAGTCACTCTCATTAAGCCAATACCTCTTAGGATATCTGATGTGGATATTCAAAGAGGCTGCTTGAGCAGAGTACACATCATTATCACCTACAAATATGGTATAATGGAGGTAGGGGTGGGCCAGAGCAAATAAAAAAAAATAAGGAAAATTAACAAAACATAAAAGAGTCAGCTTTGAGGATTGCAGAGGGGTGGAGGGTTACAAAGATGTAAATTGTTTTTTGGGAGTAGCTTTAAATATCCAATTTTACAGACATAATAAAGTGCAAATCCTAAATAAATTGGGAGAATCTAATGTATGGTATATAGGCACAAAATGTGTGTTCATAGGCATGCGCACAGGGTGTGCCAGGGCACACCCCAATCACCCTGTGCGACCCAGATCCCCCCTCTGAACGCCCCTACCCCAGTGGCAGCTATGGCTACAGAGAAAGGGACTGGTTAAGATCTGTCCTCAGTTCCTTCTCAGTCCCTCTCTAAGCTATTTCACCAAAGCCCCTCAATTGGGCTCCGAACAAATTGTAAAAAAAAAAAAATAATAATAATTAAAAAACAAACCTACAGACACCAATCCCATCCCTACTGACACTATCTGTGCATTTGTGTGTTTGAGCTTTGAGGTGCACACCCTAATGCAAAAGGCTGTGCACACCTATGCGTGCTTCCATTACAATTTTTTTGGCCTTTGAAACAATACCTGAATTTGTCTCTCAATTGTGTTTTTTATGGATGTTTGGCTGGAGTTGTGCTTTAGGAGCACTCTATATCTTTCCTACACATTGTCAGTATTAGATTGCTAGACCTTGGGTGGCTGGATGTGGTAATGCCTTATGCAGTCAAGCAACTCATAAGGTTTCAATCATGAGTATATCTGAAAAGGAAAGGGAACAGGGATATTGCTCTGAATTCACACCCATGCTGACCCCGGTCTGCAGAGTTCTACAATCAATACTGAAGAGGCTCTTTCATTTTCTTGATGTGTTCTTCTGATGGATAGAAAAATCAATTTTTTTCACAGGAGAGAGCAGGAGAGTTTTCAAAAGGGAACAGAGAATGAGAAAGCTTCTACAGAGGAAACCATCCTCCCAGTCAACCGAGGCTCATTAGCCAAGCTGGTAATCCTACCCTGGAGGAACACAAATTCTGATGCCAGATTTTTATACAATGGAGCTAATTCATGGAAACTTGAGAGGAGAAAAAAGTCATTGTGTTGCCCACAGCAGCCATTAAGGTTCAAGCTGTTACCTACGTAGTGAAGGTAAAAAAATAAATAACATGGTTGCTATGTGCAACACCTTCATATATTTCCTCACTTTAAGTGGCTTGCCTAGATAAGGATATTTTAAGCAAAAAAACATGAAAGAGTTAGCCACATCAGATTCCATGTTTCATTTTTCCCTATCAGTTATTTGCCACACTGATCACTATCACTCTTGAGGTTGGTGAATAAATTCCCACGAATATCCAATGTTTAGTTGTGTTCCTTATAAAAATAGGATTTTTTAATACAGCTTACCTGTAAAATCCTTTTCTTGGGAATACATCATGGGACACAGAGCCTTAATTACTTAATGGGTTATGTAGTCACCACAGGTGATTTGACACTGGTAAACCCAATTTAAATTGAGTTCCTCCCCTATATAACCCCCTCCCAAATGGAGAGTATCTCAGTTTTGTAGCAAAGCAATAAGTGTCCCACGTTTAACTCCGAAGAGGGGCGGGAGCTCTGTGTCCCGTGATGTATTCCCAAGAAAAAGGATTTTACAGGTAAGCTGTATTAAAAAATCCTATTTTCTTGCTCATACATCACGGTACACAGAGCCTTAATTACTTAATGGGATGTCCCATAGCAATGCTTAAATTAAGGGGAGGAAGACACAGATCAGAAATAAGAACGCTATCGGGCCAGAGGATCAATACTGCTGCCTGCAGTACACTACGCCCGAAGGTGGCATCCTCGTACCCTCTCACATCTACCTGATAGAACTTAGTAATTGTATGGACCGAAGACCAAGAAGCAGCCTTACAGATCTGAGCCATGGAGGCCTGGTGATGCACTGCCCATGAAGCACCAACTGCTCTAGTCGAGTGCGCTTTCACCTGAAAAGGAGGAATCTTATTTTCTAAACCATAGGCCTGAATAATGACTTGTCTAATCCAACATGCAATAGTAGATTTCGATGCTGCTTGGCCCTTCCTTGGGCCCTGAGGCAGATTAAACAATTAGTCTTTCGTATCTGAGCCGTAGCTTGCAGATAAACTTTTACCACTCTTACAACATCTAGAGAGTGTAGACTCTCTTCCTCTGCAGACTGCGGATCTGGAAAAAAAGATGGTAGGACTATATCTTGATTCAGATGAAATCCTGAAACCACCTTAGGTAAGAAAGTCGGGTGAGGACGCAGCACCACCCTGTTATCATGAATAACCATATACGGTTCTTTACACGAAAGAGCCGCCAATTCCGATACCCTCCTAGCCAGGGGCGGACTGACAACTCATGGGGCCCCCGGGCAATAGGAGATTATGGGGCCCCCGGGCAATAGGAGATTATGGGGCCCCGGGCAATAGGAGATTATGGGGCCCCCAGGCAATAGATTATGGGGCCACACAGTATACACAAACACACATACTGTATGCATACACAGTATACACACACAGTATACAAACATAGAATACACATACACACACTGAAAAAGTACTAGAGAGAGGGGGCAGCTATAATCTTGGGATTTTAAGACCAAAAGGATGTCGGTAAGGAACATTTCAGGGACAGATATGAAAAAAACACAGATTTTTACACACTGTCCCTGGTTTTGCTGAGGCTGGCAATCCTGATGGGGCCCCCTAGTGGCACGGGGCCCTCAGGCAGTGCCCGAATGGTCAGTCCGCCGCTGCTCCTAGCTGAGGATATGGCTACAAGAAAAAACAGTTTCTTTGTCAAAAGACTTAGAGAAGCATGGTGTAAAACAGACAATACCGAATTCAAGTCCCATGGGCACACAGAGAACTTAATAGTGCTCTCTGAACAAAGGCCTGGATTAGGAAATGAGAGGCAATCGGTTTTTGAAAGAATACCGACAAGGCCAAGATTTGGCCCTTGATAGTGCTCAAGGCCAACTTCATATTTAAGCCCAACTGAAGAAAGGCAAGAATCCTATTAATGGCATACTTCCTAGGATGCCACCCTTCTGGGTTCACACCGGGAAACATATGCCTTCCAGATTCTGTAGTAGATGAGCCTGGAGGCCAGCTTCCTAGCATTAACCAGGGTGGATAGGACTGGCCCTGAAAGCCCAAGTTTTCTCAGAATGTGGGTCTCAACAGCCAAACCGTCAAATTTAGACTTTGTAAGGCAGGATGGAATATTGGACCCTGTGATAGTAGGTCTGAGCGTAGTGGGAGAACCCAAGGTCTTTCTTCTACCATCCTTATGATTTCTGTGTACCAGGGCCTCCTGGGCCAAGCCGGGGCAAACCAAAATCACCGGCTTTCCTTCCCTCTTGAGGAATCATGGGAGAAGCGGAACCGGAGGAAAACGCAAAAATCGATCCAACAAAATTGTCAGGGCATCTGAGCCTTGAGCAAAAGGATCTCTTGTCCAGTTTTGTGTTAAACCTGGAAGCCAACAGGTCCACATCTGGGTTGCCCCATTTTTGACATATGATTTGAAATATGTTGGGGTGTAGAGACCATTCTCCTGGACTCAGCTGCTGGCGGCTTAAAAAATCCACCTGCTAATTTTCTACCCCTGGAATGAAGACTGCAGACAGGCAAGGAACATGCCTTTCTGCCCAGGACAAGATGTGATTCATCTCTTTTTGAGCATCCAGACTTCTGGTGCCCCCTTGGTGATTGATACAGGCTACAGCCGTAGCATTGTCGGACTGTATCCGAACAGGACAACCCTGCAGTCTGTAAGACCAGACTCTGATGGGCAGATGAATTGCCCGAATCTCCAGAATGTTGATAGGCAAGAGCGTTTCGGCTCCGGACCACTTTCCCTGGGCAGATGCCTCGTCTAGAACTGCCCCCAGCCTAGAAGGCTGGTGTCTGTGGTTACCAATTTCCAGGTAACTGGGGTAAAGGTCCTTTTGACAGATTTTGGGGGAGAAACCACCAATTGAGGCTCTGGCAAACCTTTGGAGATAAGATCATCGGAAGGTCCAGGGCCTGAACATCTTTGTTCCAAGCAGACAGAATTCTGCCTTGTAATGGCCTTGAGTGAAACTGGGCGTAAGGGACAGCCTTGAATGAGGCTACCATCTTTCCCAATAACCTCATGCATAGATGGATGGAAGACCTTCTTTTTGCCTTTATCACTCGGACCAAGTCCCCTATGGCTTTTGCCTTTGGCTCGGGAAGTAATACCTTGCTTTAGGATGTGTCTATAATCATGCCCAAATACTCCAGCCTTCTTTGAGGCTGTAAGGAGGATTTCTCCAGATTGACGACCCAGCCTAGGTACTCCAAATACTCCACTGTGCTTTGCACATTGTGTACCAAGCTAGCAGCAGACTGATCTATGATCAACAAATCTTCCAGATAGGCTGTTGCTGCTATGCCCCGTGCCCTCAGCCTTGCCAGGGCTGGGGCAAGTACTTTCGTGAACACTCAAATTTCCGTAGGCAGCCCGAATAGAAGGGCCACAAACCGAAAGTGGCGCTGATCCACCGCAAACCTTAGAAATCTTTGGTGAGCGGGGAATATTGGCACATGTAGATATGCATCTCTGATCTCTATTGATGCCAGGAATTCTCCTCCCTGAAGGGTGGAGACAACTGAACAGACAGACTCCATGCGAAAGGAGCAAATGTTTAGAAACTGATTCAGGCCTTTCAGATCTAGAATAGGTCTGACATCCACGTTTGGTTTTGGAACCGTGAAAAGGTTTGAGTAAAACCCTGATCCCTGATCCTCTGGGGCTATCTCTATGATTACCCCTTGGGACAACAGGTTCTGCTTGTAATATTTTGAACCCCAAGTTCTTTTACGCCCTGGGGCTTGGCTCTGGACCTTTCCCTAGTACTAGACTGGGGAGGCCATCGCCACTGCCTGGAGAATGAGGTTCCAGAGGCTGGGGAAAGAACGCTTAAATGAAGGACGTTTACTCTTCTTTTTAACCGGCAACAGAGTAGACTTACAAAACATATAAAATTGTAACGCTGGATGATGATTAGGGTTTAAAAACGATGTGTCTAACGAAAAACAGATTATAAACCATATATAGATCACCATGATGAATGATTGTTGGGGAAAAACTGATGTATGGCATAAATATTAAATATACAACATAATCTATTTTTGACGATATTAAAATCCATATAAATTACAGTTAAAACAGGGGAATTATTATTAGGGGGAATAAAGATATGCATACACATACAGTACAGAACAAAAGTTTGGACACACCTTCTCATTCAAAGAGTTTTCTTTATTTTCATGACTATGAAATTTGTAGAATCACACTGAAGGCATCAAAACTATGAATTAACACATGTGGAATTATACATAACAAAAAAGTGTGAAACAACTGAAAATATATTTCATATTCTAGGTTCTTCAAAGTAGCCACCTTTTGCAGCAGACACATCTCTAGAACTGTTAAGAGCAGACTGTGTGAATCAGGCCTTCATGGTAGAATATCTGCTAGGAAACCACTGCTAAAGAAAGGCAACAAGCAGAAGAGACTTGTTTGGGCTAAAGAACACAAGGAATGGACATTAGACCAGTGGAAATCTGTGCTTTGGTCTGATGAGTCCAAACTTGAGATCTTCGGTTCCAACCCCCATGTCTTTGTGCGACGCAGAAAAGGTGAACGGATGGACTCTTCATGCCTGGTTCCCACCGTGAAGCATGGAGGAGGAGGTGTGATGGTGTGGGGGTGCTTTGCTGGTGACACTGTTGGGGATTTAATCAAAATTGAAGGCATACTGAACCAGCATGTCTACCACAGCATCTTGCAGCGGCATGCTATTCCATCCGGTTTGCGTTTAGTTGGACCATCGTTTATTTTTCAACAGGACAATGACCCCAAACACACCTCCAGGCTGTGTAAGGGCTATTTGACCAAGAAGGAGAGTGATGGGGTGCTGCGCCAGGTGACTACCTCTTGAAGCTCATCAAGAGAATGCCAAGAGTGTGCCAAGCAGTAATCAAAGCAAAAGGTGGCTACTTTGAAGAACCTAGAATATGAAATATATTTTCAGTTGTTTCACACTTTTTTGTTATGTATAATTCCACATGTGTTAATTCATAGTTTTGATGCCTTCAGTGTGAATCTACAATTTTCATAGTCATGAAAATAAAGAAAACACTTTGAATGAGAAATTGTGTCCAAACTTTTGGTCTGTACTGTATGTATGCATACAAAAAAAACGCATGAAAAACGCACAGTACACCAGACAGAGGAAATTAAAAACAGGGGAATTTTTATCAAGGGGAATAAGAATATGCATACATAAAAAACGCATAAAAAAAGCATAGTACACCAGACATAGAGGATGAACATTATAGAGGATTGCTTTATACTATGGCACTCATTTCAAAATCCTCAATTAACCCTCCAGAGGCCAAAACATTTCCCTACGACAAAGCTTGCGAAATCGCTCAGCTGATGGTAGGTCTCTAGGCATCGCCTCAATCACCCAAACCGAAAGACCTTCAGTAGATTAGATTTTTGGTGATGTTCAAGGTAATGCCTAGGGACACTATGGTTGTCTAGACCATCGGTAATAAAACGGCGGTGTTCACCAAACCGTTTGCGCAGTGGTCAAATGGTTCGCCCTACATAGAACAAGTGTGGAAACCTTTGAATGAAAAAACGTATATAGCGCGGCACATGCGAACTGAATCGCCTCTGGGCGCTTGATGTTTTGTGTCTCATGACATCAAAAGAGTAGAGTTTTAATCTGTCTTCTGAAAGTCAGGTGGTTTTCCTCCAACCGAATGCTGGTTGGTAAAGCATTCCATAGTCTAGGACCCTGAAAAGCAAACCTTCTTTCTCCTTTGGACTTGTATTTGTTTTTTGGCACCTTGACCAGATTTTGGTCAGTGGATCGCAGAACGCGATTAGAATTGTGAGGTTCTATCTTGTCGCAAAGATATTGCGGCGCCTTCCCATGGATGCACTTATGTGTCAGGCAGAGTGCTTTAAATACAATTCTGTCTTTTACTGGCAACCAGTGAAGGGTTCTCAACGAAGGTGAGATTGATTCCCATGTCCTTTTCCCAGTCACCAGTCTGGCGGCCGTATTCTGTACGACTTGCAGACGAGCGATTTGGTACTTTGGGAGCCCGAGGTAAAGGGCATTTGCATAGTCCAGTCTGGAATTCACGATTGTTCCCACCATGACTGCTACGTCTTCTTTGGGGATAAATGGAATAAGTCTGCGTAGTAGGCGCAACAAATGGTGCGATCCGCTGACTACTGACCCTATTTGTGCGTCCATTGTCATGAAGGTGTCAAAAATGACTCCTAGACTTTTGACTTTGGAGCTAGGGGAGATGCTTTGGCCCAGAATGGGCGGCAGTGTCCAAGTTGTTGCCAGTTGACTCTTTCAACTGGCGTGAAACATAAGAAGTTTTGTTTTGGAACTGTTGAGTTTAAGATAACTCTTATGCCCCGTACACACCATCACTTTATGTGATGAAAAAAAATGACGTTTTTAAAAACGTCACTTTAATTGACCGTGTGTGGGGGAAAATGTCGTTTTATGTCTTCTAAAAAACGACCAAAAAAAATTGAAGCATGCTTCAATTTTATGTGTCGTTTTTCAAAACGTCAACTTTTACTTCACAGAAATTGACCGTGTGTAGCAAAAAACGTCGTTTAAAACGACGTTTTTTCACCCGCGCATGCCCAGAAGCTACTTATGAAGCGAGCTTCAATGGAAAAACGTGGTGGAACGTAACCTCGCTTTGCTAGAACATTGTGAGAAAAACGATCGTGTGTAGGCAACTTCGTCTTTGAAAATTGAAGTTTCAAAAACGTCATTTTTTACTTCACAGAAAATGTCGTTTTTTTTCATCACATAAAGTGATGGTGTGTACGGGGCATTAGTCATCCAGTTTTCTATCGAAGAGAGACATTTCTCTAAACTGAGATGATGATCCTTTTTGTTGCAGATGCGAAAATACAATTGCGTATCGTCTGCATAAGAGTGATAAAGTAGTTCTTGGCTACTGATAATATCAAAGGGAGGGCGAAGATAGATGTTGAACAGTACCGGTGACAGGGGGGATCCTTGGGGGACTTGACTTTTCCGACGTGAAAGATCCCAGTTTCACTGTTTGTGATCGGTTTTCAAGAAAGGAGGAAAACCATGGTAAATCACCTTCTGCGATTCTGGCTACCTCGGCCAGTCGCATCAGTAACATTTTGTGGTCTACTGTGTTCCTTTGATGGAATATGTTTTTACTTTTACACAAAAGTCCCTCTGGCCATGCTTGACAAACCTCCAGGTCTTACAAAGGGGTTTTCGGCACTGATACATGCCTGAGATAGCTAAAAATGTAGGGATAGAATACCCTGGCGGTAAGGGTTTTTAACTTTTAACTTACTTGGTGCCACTTTACCTTTTATGTTAGGGGCCTTTCTGTAGACAAGTTTTGGCTTTTTTGGTAAAGCAGAGACAAGGTGTTCATCCTGCAACAATAAGGGCCAATGTTTCCGCACAAGGCCCTCCATCTGTCTGTTGCGGGAGTGAAATTAAGTAATAAACCATATATAATTTTTATTGTTAATGTCGGCTTGGATCTTAGGACGTGATGGAATAAACGTATCTTTATAAAAGGAATCGGCTGTTTTGACAATATCGCCTGGGAATTCTTTATCAAGGAATTTTTCTTCCAAGATCTTACTTTGAGTCTCATAATCGGTATCCCTAGTGCAGTTCTTTTTCAATCTACAATACTGGCTTTTAGGTATATTGTTAAGCCACTGTGGGTGATGGCAATTTTTATAATTGAGAAATTAATTACCCGCCGTAGGCTTAGTAAAATTCTTGGCACGGATGTCCTTCCCAATAAAGAAGAGCTCCAGATCAAGAAAGGCCAACTGGTCTTCGTCTATGACGGAAGTGAAATTAATTATTATTGTTACAGTAGGCAACAAAATCAGAGACTGAGGATACATTGCCATCCCAGATAATGATCACGTTATCTATATATCTTCCATAAAACACAATGTGAGGCTTGGGTTATAATTTGTCTTGGTGTTTATTATGTGTTCATGCGCTATTTCTTTTTTTTTTTGTTCTATTCCGCCCCTGCGTGGGCAAACCATGGCTTGTTATAATTTTTGAAAATTCAATAAAATATTGAAAAAGAAAAACACAATGTGAGATGAAAAGGGGTTGTTATGCCAAATATGAGAAGATTTCCAATATCCCATAGTAATATTTGCATATAATAGTGCAAAATTAGCTCCCATCGCAGTCCCGTTTACCTGCAGAAAGAAGTCTTTTTCAAATTGAAAGTAATTATGAGTGAGGCAAAAAGCAGTTGCCTCTAAAATAAAAGATGCTTGCCTGGAATTCAATAAGGGATCCTGACATAAAAAGGATTGGACAGCACGCAATCCGACATCATGTGGTGTGGAGGTGTTCAGAGACTGGACATCAAGTGAAACCCACAGGTAAGTGGGCTCCCAAGAATAAGGGGAGAGGAGTTGTAACAAGTGGGTACCATCTCTGATGAAAGACTGCATAGATTGAGCAAGTGGCTGGAAGAACTGGTCAACAGATTGTGAAATCTTTTGACTGAGATTGGCCCAATTCTTTCCGTAATATTTATTCTGTTTGTGATTTTTTTTTTCCTCATTTGTTCCATTGTATTTCTTGCTGATATTATGGAACTTTTATCAGGGATTGACTCACTTAAACACACTAGAGTCCAGGAACTTCTTGCTATTTTTCCCAATGATTTTTTTAAACCACTCCCCCACTTTAGTCACGCACAATATGGTGCCTTATGCCATTTGTTTCAAAGGCTGGAGAAATTGCTCACCTCTGCCAATCAACAATGGTGGGATGAATTTTTTCTTCAAAAATATTTACCTGCTCATATTACACCTAGAGGCCTTAGGATTTTAAATGTTCTTTTTTAGATACGGCACAACAGAAAGAATGGTCCTCTATCTCCTGAATTTTGTACAAATAAGTGGATCAGTATTATTATAATACAGAGACACATTAGATATGAACAAGTGGTACACCAGATACAGATCCTGATCTCTCAAATCACGGAACTGAGATTGAGATTTCTGCGCTAGTCAGACAGGTGCATGTTGCATATCTGTGAGGAAGACCATTTTTGCGGGCAGTGTTGTTCTCAACAAGAAAACTACTATAAACCTAAGATGAATTTGGAGTGTCCCCAGGGCCTGCAGCAGATCTCTGCGGTTTATCCCTTGTGCTTCTCCAGCTTTCGTATTAAGGGGTGGCACATGGAGGGCCAACCATACAACGCAATTATATATATATATATTTTTTTTTTCAAGAATGGAATGCACTCCAGAGGTCATCAATGCAGCCTCACCAGTGCCCATCAATGCAGCCTCCCCAGTGTAGATCAATGCAGCCTGATCAGTTCCCATTAATGCAGTCTCACTAGTGCCCATCAATGCATCCTCACCAGTGCATGGTGATTAGAGGGAGGAAAGGGAAGGTGGGAGCGCCGCCAGATTATACAGAGCGGGGATCTCCCACTTACCCGGTGGCTGCTGTCATACGAAGTCCCGCCTCTTGGACAGGTTCCTATGATAGACTTCACACAGCGGCCATGCTGTGTAAGCAAAAGGTATGTGTAATTTGGTGGAGTTCGCCCCCTTCCTCTCTGAGGCAGCCCAATGGGCCCAGTGGGACCAATGGTAGGGTTGTGGGGACAGACTTGGTCCAGGAATAGGATCTTCAGTCCAGGGACTGTCCCTGGAAACTGGAGACTTCTGGTCACCCTAGGCTAGGGGCCAGTAGGCCCCATAGGCCAGCGGCCAGCAGGACCCACAGCCATCGCCACGGACTACAACTCTCATAAACAGCAGCGGCCGGCGGCCATCATGTGATGTCACTTAGCCCCAACTTCCTCGTCTGTCAGCGGCTCCAAGACTGACAGACGAGTCAGTCAGATAGCTGCGGCACTGGCCATTTTAATTAGTTTTACTTGGGGCACACTATAGTATTGGGGGGGTCATGGCCCCCTCAGACCCCACCCTAGTGACACTACTGCTCCTGAGCACCTGTAATCCCCCATTGTAAGCATCTTCCCCTATGAGGTACTCACAGAAAGGATGTGGACTGGGGGCCTCAGCTTGCCTGGTATCCAGGAATCACAATAACCCAGGTGCTAACTGAGGGCCTGTGGCTGGGTCTTAGAAATAGTGGCCAGAAGTGTACAGTCAGGAGACTTTTGTGCACTACATCACTAGCCAAAGACAATGTTCCAGTAGTGAGGTGGAACCGCCAATTTTAAATACATTGGGTGCAGCAATTGTGTTGCTTTGCAGCATGAAATTACAAAAAGACACAGGCCCGGACTCTCAGTGGAGATACGACGGTGTATCTCCAGATACGCCGTCGTATCTCTGCGTTGCGCCGTCGTATCTATGTGCCTGATTCTTAGAATCAGTTACGCATAGATATCTGTTAGATCCGACAGGCGTAAGTCTCTTACGCGTCGAATTCCGCGTCGAGTATGCAAATTAGCTAGATACGCGAATTCCCGAACGTACGCCCGGCCGACGCAGTAAAGTTGCCCCTGCTATATGGGAAATTCCACAGACGGCGCATGCGCCGTTCGGGAAAAAAACGTCAATCACGTCGGGTCACAGTACATTTACATAAAACACGCCCCCCTGATCCAAATTTGAATTAGGCGGGCTTACGCCGGCCGATTTACGCTACGCTACGATTTACGCCGCCGCAACTTACGGAGCAAGTGCTTTGATACAGCACTTGCCCATCTATATTATACCCAATATGCAACGTATAATACCCAAGTGAAAGATATAACACCAACATGTCAAAATAAAATATTCAAAAACAGAATCAGTGTTTGAAAAATAATCAACCCCCCCACCCCCCCTTCCAAAAAATTACTTATAAACTCAATCAGGTGCAGATAATCACCTTTACATAAAGCCATTTGACTTTCTCCTATGATCAGCTGTGGTCATTTTGATTAGCTCAGCATGAAAAGAGCTTTCCTGGAGCATTTCAGTCCCTGGTAGCGCAACTGACACAAACAATTACCTATGGGTGGCAAGGCACTGTCAAAAGATAAAGTTGTGGACAGGCACAGGTCACGAGATTGATACAAAGGCTTTATTAATGCCTAGAACAGTGGTTCTCAACCTGGGGGTCAGGACCCCCTCGGGGGTCAAATGATGATTTGCCAGGGGTCACTGAATCCTGGGCTGTTCCTGAAGCCCACACCACTCTCCCAGCCTTTTTGCGGCGACCCAGCAGGGCTGTTTGTGGAGCCTGTGGCCACCCACTCAGCCTCATCGCAGCCGCCCATTCAGTTCACGGCATGGCTAGGGAGCAGAGACTAGAGATCAGCTGACTGGTGAGGTATGTGAAGTGGGAGGGGCTGGAGGAGACCCTATCTCCTGATTTCAGCATAGGTATCACTGCCAAGAGACACCACAAAGTCAGAGACACAGGGAGTAACACTCCCTGTGATTTATAGTTGCCATTAAAAGTCCCCACTACAGTTCTCAGATCAGCAGATGACATTGATCAAGAGCACCTAAGTTGGCTGATCAGAACTCCCCCCAGCATTACCACTCATCCCATTCCCCCCACCAAGGAGTGAGAGAAGGAATAAAAATAGAGAATACATGGAAGGGAGAGGAAAACAGGGGGAAGAACAAAAAAAAAGGGAGAGGAAGAACAAGAAAAACAGCTAAAGAGGGATGGGGGGGAAAAACTGAAATTAGGATAGAGAGAGATAAAAGGGAAAGAAAGAAGATCAAAGAGGAAGAGTGGTACATCCCAAAATGTACCATAAGGGGTTTTAATACTGTACGAGTGGAAGGGACTCAGGGAGCACTAAATGTCCTTGGGTTTGGGGACGCACATTTCTTGTCTTGCCTTGGGTGCTGACAACCTACACTACGAAAATAATTTTACTGTTAGGGGTCCCCACAACTTGGGAAATTTTATCAAGGGGTCACGGCACAAGAAGGTTGAGAACCACTGGCCTAGAAGCATAGTGAAGTCTATTATTAGGAAGTGGAAGGCATTTGGTAAAACACAGACCCTCTCTGGATTAGGAAATCGCTGCAAACCGGATGAAAGAGTCAAGAAGAAACTGGTCACAGAGGCTTCCATGAGGCCTACAGCAAACTCTGAAGCAGTTGCAGGAATGTATGACAAAGAGTGGTCATTGTGTGCATGTGACAAGAAAAAAGCCAGGCCAAAAAAGGTGTTATGGTCAGATGAGACACAAACTTTAATGATTTGGCCTTAACACCAAATGACATGTCTGGTGGAAATCCAATCCAGCTCACTATGCAAATAACACCATTCCTACAGTAAAGCATGGAGGTGGTAATATTCTGTTATGGGGATGTTTCTCTGCAGCAGGGACTGACAGATTAGAAAAAAAATGGATGGGACAAAATATAGTCAAATTCTAGAGGACAATCTGCTGCCCCCTGCCAGAAAGATTGTCAATGGGAAGAAGGTTTACCTTTTAACATGACAATGACCCAAAGCACACAGCTAAAAAGACCACACATTGGTTAAAGGAGAAAACGGTGAACGTCCTTGCATGGTCTAGTCAGAACCCAGACTTAATCCCCATTGAAAATCTGAGGAATGACTTGAAGACTGCAGTCAACAGTCACCGTCAAATTTAACTGAGCTTGAGCAGTTCTGCAAACAAGAGTGGGCAAATATTGCAAAGTCTAGATTCCCAACAGACTAAAGGCTGTAATAGTAGAAGGATTTGTATTGGGGGAGAAGTAGAGTGAGAGGGGGCAGAAGTAGGTAAAATAAGTTGACCCCTCCCCCAGGTCACCACAGCGTGAGGGAAAGTATCCTGCTCACCCCTCCCCCCTTGTTTGTTATTTTTTGTCTGGTTTGTTTGTGGTGTTTTCTCCGGACAGGGACGTTGTGATCCAGGTGTCGTGGCAGTGGTGGGTGTTGGTCTTTGTGGGTGAAGGAAGATACCTCGGGAAGGAAGAGTTCAGGACCTATCGGTGATATGGGTCCTGAGGGTGGTATTTCCGCTAACAGAGGTGTAGCTGGAATGTTTTGGTAACGGGTGGACTGCGGTCAGTGGTTGTCCCTGAGCCAGCCTGTCGGCTTGAGGCCCATGATCATATTGAGAGGTACCGCAGTGCAGTATTTACAAAATGGTAATTGAGGTTCCTGCAAAGACCAACGCTAGGATGGACTGATGGGTTTTGATAACAGATGTTTATGTTCATTTTGAAAAAGTATTTGTTTAATAAATAAGGCTGCTATGGCCTGTTCTACTCCAATTTCAGTGTGGTCTCATTAATCAGGTTAAAAGGGTGGTTTAAGCAGTAAGGTACATCTGTTATGCAATATTCAAGTAATATTCAAGGGGAAAATAAATAAAAGTGTAGATTACCCCATAATCTGTGCCTTCTATAGCGCTTTGTGCTTAGCACTGTGGTATATCTTGTAGGGTAAAAGGATATAGTGTAATATCTACTACATATCCAACAAGATATGTGTAGCCAAGAATCAGTAGGGGTCTTCAGAATCTGAGTGCCATTAGAATGGATCATGGAAAGAAAAAGAAAAAAAAAAAAAGAATGGACCATGACCCTGCACATGTATAGCACCCTATGACTAAGTCACTTGTTGCATCACATACCAAGGTGAGTAGAAAGAGCAGGACCCAGTGGCCAAAGCAAACGTTACAGGCTAGCCTTGCTCTTGCAGAATCAGGGTACAGTTCCCAAAAGGTACATCGCAGGTAACTAATCCTGAAACTGTTATTGCAAGAAATAAGTGGTCAGATCTTGATAGAAGTATCAAATAGTGAAAAATAAACAGTCCATCACCTAAGCATACTAGAAAAAAAATTGAGTCTTTTGGAGTGAGCAGGATTATATGGCTACACTGGGCAGAGGTTCCCAGAAAAGCTTTTGCCAGTGTTCAATTACCTGGTGGTAGTGGCATATAAGCCATGGTCAAAGAATAAACTCTTATGTCCTACAGTGGGGATCGAAAGTTTGGGCACCCCAGGTAAATATTTGTATTAATGTGCATAACAAAGCCAAGGAAAGATGGAAAAATCTCCAAAAGGCATCAAATTACAGATTAGACATTCTAATAATATGTCAACAAAAGTTAGATTTTATTTCCATCATTTACACTTTCAAAATTACAGAAAACGAAAAAATGGCGTCTGCAAAAGTTTGGGCACCCTGCAGAATTTATAGCATGCACTGCCCCCTTTTCAAAGCTGAGACCTGCCAGTGTCATGGATTGTTCTCAATCATCGTCTGGGAAGACCAGGTGATGTTAATCTCAAAGGTTTTAAATGCCCAGACTCATCTGACCTTGCCCCAAAATCAGCACCATGGGTTCTTCTAAGCAGTTGTCTAGAAAACTGAAACTGAAAATAGTTGACGCTCACAAAGCTGGAGAAGGCTATAAGAAGATAGCAAAGCGTTTTCAGATGTCAATATCCTCTGTTCGGAATGTAATTAAGAAATGGCAGTCATCAGGAACAGTGGAAGTTAAAGCAAGATCTGGAAGACCAAGAAAAATATCAGACAGAACAGCTCGCAGGATTGTGAGAAAAGCAATTCAAAACCCACGTTTGACTGCACGATCCCTCCAGAAAGATCTGGCAGACACTGGAGTTGTGGTACACTATTCCACTATAAAGAGATACTTGTACAAATATGGTCTTCATGGAAAAGTCATCGGAAGAAAACCTCTTCTACGTCCTCACCACAAAAATCAGTGTTTGAACTTTGCAAATGAACATATAGACAAGCCTGATGCATTTTGGAAACAAGTTCTGTGGACCGATGAGGTTAAAATATAACTTTTTGGCCGGAATGAGAAAAGGTACGTTTGGAGAAGAAAGGGCACAGAATTTAATGAAAAGAACCTCTGTCCAACTGTTAAGCATGGGGGTGGATCAGTCATGCTTTGGGGTTGTATTGCAGCCAGTTGCACAGGGAACATTTCACGAGTAGAAGGAAAAATGGATTCAATAAAATTTCAGCAAATTTTGGATGGTAACTTGATGCCATCTGTGAAAAAGCTGAAGTTAAAGAGAGGATGGCTTCTACAAATGGATAATGATCCTAAACACACCTCAAAATCCACGGGGGATTACATCAAGAGGTGTAAACTGAAGGTTTTGCCATGGCCTTCACAATCTCCTGACCTCAACATAATTGAAAATCTATGGATAGACCTTAAAAGAGCAGTGCGTGACAGACAGACCAGAAATCTCAAAGAACTGGAAGACTTTTGTAAGGAAGAATGGGCAAAGATACCTCAAACAAGAATTGAAAGACTATTGGCTGGCTACAAAAAGTGTTTACAAGCTGTGATACTTGCCAAGGGGGCAGTACAAGATATTAACTCTGCAGGGTGCCCAAACTTATGCAGACGCCATTTTTTTTGTTTTCTATAATTTTGAAAGTGTAAATGATGGAAATAAAATCTAACTTTTTTTGACATATTATAAGAATGTCTAATCTGTAATTTGATGTCTTTTTGGAGATTTTTCCATCTTTCCTTGTTTCGTTATGCACATTAATACAAATTTTTACCTGGGGTGCCCAAACTTTCGATCCCCACTGTATACTGTTTAATTAAGATTATCTGTTTTCATAATGTTCCATTTTCCAATAGTTAATAGGGTCACATTTTGGAAAATTGAAGGATACATATTTTTTGAAATGTTAACTGTGAATGTGGATTTAGGGCCAGATTCACAGAGGAAATAGGCCGGAGTATCTACTGATACTCCGGCGTATTTTCAAATTTGCCACGTCGTAGCTTTATTTGTAATTCACAAAAAAGATACAACGGCTTTTGGCTAAGATCCGACAGGCGTGCGGCTTCGTACGCCTTCGGATCCTAGGTGTAATTTTCCGGCGGCCGCTGGGTGGAGTTTGCGTCGTTTTCCAGCGTCGGGTATTCAAATTAGCTGATTACGGCGATCCACGAAGATACGCGCGTTCGTCGCAATCTCTTACGTCGTCGCTAGTCGGTTTTTCCCGTCGCAAACTTAGGCCTGCTTTTTCATGGCTTATATTTAGAACAGCCATGTTAAAGTATGGCCGTCGTTCCCGCTTCAAATTTCAATTTTTTTTGCGTAAGACGTCCGGGAATACGAAACGGCGTAACGCACGTCGCCGTTCAAAAAATACGTTGGGGCGCCGTAATTTCGCGCAAAGCACGTTGGGAAATTTTCACACGGAGCATGCGCAGATCGTTTGGCGCGGGAACGCGCCTAATTTAAATGGTACACGCCCCATTTCAATTAGGCGGGCTTGCGCCGGACGGCTTTACGTTACACCGCCGTAAGTTTACACGCAAGTGCTTGGTGAATCAGGCACTTGCGCTGAAAACTTGTGGCGGTGTAACGTAAAGGTGATACATTACGCCGCCGCAGATATCTGTGAATCTGGCCCTTAATTCGGGGAAAAATCATATTTATTGTGATGCATATGTGCATCTCAAATTGAATGTAGAATTAAAAACATTGACATGGTGATCAAACATGTTGTTGTTTTTTTTTTCTAAGTGAAATTTGTCAAATCTATAATGGTACCATAAAAGGCCCTGGCAAACGATTTTCAGAATTTTCCACACAAAGATATGAATACAATTCTACTGGTGTATGGCCAGCCTAAGTCAGGTTTCACTGTTGTATGTGAGAGATTCTGCTGACTTCCTGTCCCCATGACAACGAAGAAGGTGAGGGGAAAAAATTCTAATAGCCACATACAGACAGGAAAAAGAACTCATTCACATTCTATTTAAAACTAGCAAATTTAAAAACGGTCTTTACAGACAAAACATGTCAAGCAACTTGGGATGTGCTTAACTTGCTTGCCTTCTATATATAAATCTCAGAAAGTTTTAAATAAAATACTACCTGAAAGGAGATTTTTTTCTACACTGTTATCTTCCCTTATTTGGCATTGTGTTAGGATGTAGCCATGTGGCAATAACCAATACCAGTAACCTTCCAACAGAAGAGAGCTGGATCAGCTAAGCTCAATAGTGTAGCAACAGGAATTACAAAGATTACTGTATCATTTGATTTAAGGGATCATGAGGCGGCCCTACAACCACCTGTTGCTACTTCTTAATTTCCCTCCATTCATATTCAGTGACATCACAATCACAGTGACTTGCACAAGGACAAGGTTAGTCATGTGTAAATGATGTCTTTTCTCTGTCTAAAGGTACCAACAGGCATGGGAAGACAGCTGGATCTAGTGACCAACTAGCATTGAGATACTGCAGCTCATCAACAAATTTTCCAACAGCCTCCAAAAAAAAGGCACTGGGATTTATACATTCACATCTCCGCCAATGTCTTCCATAACAAAAACAAGGGTTATGGACTGTTCGTATTTTGTTGGTACCTGGGGAAGGCTAGATTGCTCTTGCATGTCAAATTGCCCATTGTGTTATATGGGCACCTTTATGTTTAGATGGACTCTTGAAATTAGAACTGCAGATAAGGCAGAACATTGAGTAATAACCATGTGAAGTAAAACTCTATACCTGTTTGTGCTTGCTTTGTTTTTGAAATGACCATTTAGAAGGAAAATGTATGTGCTAAAACATTTTTGATCTGTAATAAGACATGAATCCTCCCTGCAACATGATGCTGCTCCTGTGTAGTAATAACCCCTATCCACTCTAGAAAGTGTAGATAATGTGACATTGGTCCCCTCTTCTCAAAACAACAGCCACCATGTTTTTTATGAATATCCAACTGCCAAGACCGTTAAGTTCAGGGGACATGTACAGCTCATAAAGAAATATCAATGAATACATAACCTGATATTATGTAAGTTTACTGGTGATTTTTATCCTGGCTAGTTTTCCTTTAAGGTTCAAAATGCTGTGGAATGCAATGTAGCACAAGAGGTCAGACTAGCGTATTTTAACTGGCAGAGCATGGAAGAATCCATTGTACTTCTAGAATTTTAAAATTGAATGATTTGGACAAAAATATACCTTTGTTCAACAGATAAATTGTATCTTTTTATATGGATGGTTTTCTTGTGAACCCAACTTTATTTATTCTGGAAAAAGGTGTCTGGGCTTCAATAATCCTTTTTGTAATTAACCTTGCAGCATTGTGTAAGGGGTCAATATTTTTCCTACTCTGTAAGAAGCTTTCACAGACACAAGGAGTACTTCCAATACAGGTTAATCCTAAGAACCACAGTGCTGTAATAAATAAAATGCTTCTTCACCTCTGCAGATTACTACATTCGTAACCTGATGCTACAATTTCAGGAAACGAAAAACGCTTCTATATAAACTGGAAACAAATTAATGTGAAGGTGTTGTAAAACCAAAACCTTTACAGTTGTCATTTCCTAGTGCAAATCGCAAAATGAAAGAAGACACCTTAACTGCTCCTAATATGTTAGGCCCAGTCCAGGCTGTAAGGCTAGGATGCTGCTTCTGCCAACTTATTGGATATACTGGAGCCCCCTTTCTGAAAAACGACTTTATCACTTTAACCGCCACCAGGCACCTAATGCATATAAACTACAGAGAGGACACTTGGCTGAAAGGGGTACACTTCTGTTTATGGCAGACTAGGTGTCTTTAGTCCTTCTTAGCAGGGCTAATGGATGGCACATTCAATCTTAAAGTGACAGATCTAAAGTCCCTGTAAGGTGTGACAGTTTGTAATGCTGCTGTAACAATAATCTTGTGACAGGTCTTTTGCTCTAATGTAGGGCAGGAAATCTGATAGAAGGAAGCAATTCTGATTGAGTTGGTAAGAAAATGGGCATTAATTTCAACTAGTTTTGAACTCAGACATATTTCTTCTTCTACATCTCTCAGTATTGGAGTTGTAATCTTTTACTAGATGCAGAATGGAAGAATATCAGGAAACTTCCCTTCCTTGATGAACTCTGTAGTGAGTACACCCCAAACCACTCAGCTCTGAGCGCTTCAAGGTTCAAAGCTGCTAAACCACCGGTGTGTGATTGTTGGGATTTGGTAGAGTGCAGAAAAGACATTTGGTTTTTTTTTGTTGTTTTTTTTTAGACTGGATAGACTAGAAAGGGATTAGAGGACTTGTTAGCTCTCGGTTTTTACTGCTGTCTGTGTCCCTGTTAGGGAGATTCACCCTCTCGACTGGACTTGTTTACTGTTATCACTGAGATTAAAAGTGCAATAAAATCCCAAATTTTGGGTTGTCACCAGAACAGGAATAGAGAAGAAATCTTCCAATACAGACACTAGCTCTGGTGGCCTGGATGACATTCAGGGATTCCCTTGCTTTGAAGGCATTTCACTGTTTTTGCAATGGGACTTCCCCTAAGCCTGATACACACTATGAGTAATTTTTTTGTTCAACCTGGCCACCAGGGGTGCATGGAGGGGCGCCAATAACCATGCCAAGGGGGTATGGATGGCTGTTATCCTTGGAGTCCAGCCAGGACACACCAGCGTGCCGAATGGCGTCACTGTGACAATAGGAAGTGTGGAGTCGAGATGGACGCCAAGAGAACCATTGTGGAATGCAGGCTGGTCTGTTGCCATGACGACGTGTTTCACGCGCATGTGCTTTGACAAAGTACCTTGCCGCGATTCCTATAGCCACACACAGAGGTGTGAACCAAGCCTTGGGTATTCCGTTTTTTTACCTTTTTGCAGGTGAATGCAATTTTCAAGCTTGACATACTTACTGACATAATAACTCCACACAGTCTTTTTTTTTTAAGTTTTACAAAAAAAAAATTGAAAAACAAAAGTTCAGCCATTTTAACAAACTAGGGGCTGCCTTTCGTTTTACTATAGTCAAGCTGTGCTGACTGTATCATGTAGAGAAAAATGTGTAGATTCACATACATTGCCGCAACTTTGCGGCGGCGTAGCTTAAGGCATTTAAGCTACGCCGCCGTAAGTTAGCGAGGCAAGTACATGATTCACAATGTACTTGCCTGCTATGTTACGGCGGCGTAGCCTAAAGCGGGCGGGCGTAAGGGCGCCGAATTCAAATGTGTGTAAGGGGGCGTGTTTTATGTTAATAAGGCTTGACCTTACGTTTTTGACGTTTTCATTACTGCGCAAGCGCCGGGCGCCTACATTTCCCAGTGTGCATTGCGGCTAAGTACGCCGCACGGGCCTATTGATTTTGACGTGGACGTAAACTACATAAATCCCGATTCACGGACGACTTATGCAAACGACGTAAAAATTTCGAATTTTGATGCGGGAACGGCGGCCATACTTAACATTACTATTGCATGTAGGGCTAAGCTCTAACTTTAGGCGGCCTATCTCTAACGTAAACGGCGTAAAAGTACTGCGTCGGCCGGGCGTACGTTCGTGAATCGGCGTATCTACTCATTTACATATTCTACGCCGACCGCAATGGAAGCGCCACCTATCGGCCATTCGAAATATTGCAATCTAAGATAGGACGGCGCAAGCCACATGCGTCTAGCGTAAATATGCGCCCACGCTACGCCGGCGTAGACAAGTTACGTCGGTGGGATGAAGCCTGTTTTTAGGTGATCTTAGTTTGTGGGTCAGGCGCATAGATACGACGGCGCATATTTGCACTTACGCAGCGTATCTGGAGATACGTCGGCGCAAGTACTTTGTGAATCCGGGCCTATGTGTTTTAAAGTAGTGATTCCCTTTTTTGCCCATAGAGAAGGGTCCGGAATACTATATAGATGGGGCAGCGTAGGGTTACCCCAATGATGGCCTGGTAATGTCCCTTTGTCGTGGCCTTAAAGGCGTCCCACACAACCGTGGCCTCCACTGAACCAGCGTTGGCCACCCAGTACCCAGTCAACTCAGTCCTGAATTGAGCGTCCACAGCAGTGTCTGAGATCGAAAATCAGCTGGGCCTAGGGAGAGGTCCAGGGTCAGAAACAGGGGTGCGTGGTCTGAGTATACTTTTTTACTAAACTATTACATCATTTACATCTTGCTGCAACACAAAGCCCCTAGGGGTAAATTTCCTTTTCTTCAAGTACTATCAGGGGTGTGCAGCATCCTTTATCCATGGGTTGTAATACCTTTTCTTTTCTAGGCAGTATTTGTATATCTGTGACTCTTGGCAGGAGTGGGCTCCCCGCATAGACCAGGTCTATGCGAGAGAACATTCTGTGAGAGGCCGAGTGACACGTGAATGACCGAGCTCGGGGGTGTCTCCACCTCCATACATCCGTCAGGTCATATGTTTCAGCCCAGCCAGCCAGCCCTGAGCAGTGGTTCCCCACAGACATCAACCTATCCATGTCCGAGTCAGGGGCTAGATTAATGTCACCTAAGATGACGGCGTTGTCAGAGGCAAACTCAGCCATCTTGCTGGTGATTTGATTCAGCAACAGCAAGGAGGCCAGTGGAGGTAGATATAGACCCACAATGGTCCATGTCATGGAGTGGATCCTAGCATGAATGATGACATACCTGCCATCCGGGTCTAGAGCCAGATCCAGGAGGCAGAAGGGATTTTAACACCAGGATACTGACCCCCCTGACAATGCTGGAATGTGTAGAGAGATAATGGTAGCCCACCCAGGGTTTTTTAAGAGTGAGGATTCTGCTTCCCATAAGGTGCGTTTCTTGGAGCACACATATATGCGGGTTGTAAGCTTTAAAAAATTGGAACATCAGGAATCGTTTGACAGACAAGTTCATCCCCCTGGTGTTCCATGAAAGGATGTTAAGTGTGAACATGGGCTTTAGGATCAATACACAGCCCAGCTCCTGAAGTAGACCAAAATATCCAAAACAAACTCATCTGAAAACAATGCAATGCTGAAACATCAATTATTTTAGTGCAAAAGTCAAATAATACCAAACTAGGAACAATGATAAAAACCCAACAACAAAAACAAAAAACAAAATGGCTCTATTTGGGTCAACATTGCCCCCCCCCCCACCACACCCATCCCCCCAAATGTGAGGAGGGTCTTAAACCCACAACCCATTGCGGCATGTCAGCCGCCAAGTAGGGGGCCTGGGTGAATTCTCCATCTTGGACTCGCAGGTGTGCCGGGAATAGGACGCTGACGGATATTCTGGGCTCTCATGGCCGCATTCATCTGGTCAAACGATTTCCGGAGCTTCTGTGTCTCCAAGGAGTAGTCAGGAAATATTAGAAACTTACTGTTCTGGTACCGTAGGTCCCCAAGGGCCCGGGATGCCCGGAGGACTTTGTCTCTATCCCTGAATTTAAAGAGACAGAGTTTTTAAAGTCCTCGGGGGGGGGGGGATCCCGGGGGGTCCCGGTTTGGGTGGAACACAATGGGCCGCTCTACCACATATTAGGGAGAGAAGCGGGCATCCGGCAGGAGGGTGCGCAGCATGTCCTCCACAAAAGCGGTCGGGTGGTTCCCCTACACTCCCTTAGCTGGACCCACTATGCGGAGGTTGTTCCTCCTATTCCTATTCTCGGCATCCTCGGCCCTGTACTCCAGGGCCTTCACCTTGGTCTGAAGGGATCGATGTGACGCGGAGTGCTCCATTAACTCGTCCTCTGCAGTGCCAACACGCTGCTTCTTCTCCGTCACTCGAGACCGGAGCTTGTCCATGTCCTACCGCATTAGGCCCACATAAAGCTGAACGGACTTGATTTTCGCCGTGAGCATGGACTGGTATGCCACTATAGCCACCATGACTTCCGCAAGCCAGGGAGGTCTGGGCTCGGGCTCCTCCATCGGGCCCGTCTGAGAGGCCTTGGAGGCCTTGTGCGAGCCTTGTGTGGCATGGGTCTCTACGCGGGCGGGAGGCAGAGGCGGTTGTTCTTCCAGTACCGCCGGGAAACAAAGCCTCTTACCCTTGCCGCCAAATGTGCCTAATGATCTGGGCCTCATCCAGGGGTCACAGTGTCTGGTTCTAGAACAGCAGGCAGCCTAGATACAGATAACCATAGATAGCCCAGCGGAGCTCAAGCAGAAAGCAGCCGGTCACATCGCCATCTTGGCAGTGTTAACTGTGTCTTTTTCTTTGGCATTTTAGTCCCATTTTAGTCTTTTGACTTCTAGTTTTAGTCGTATTTTAGTCATCTCAATTGTTTTAGTCGTATTTTAGTCGACTAAAATAGTATTCATTTAGTTGACTAAAATGTTTTAGTCTACTAAAATACGACTAAAACGAAAACAATTAGGATGACTAAAATACGACTAAAACTAAAATGGCATTTTAGTCAAAAGACTAAAATGAGACTAAAATGCACGGTCATTTTTCGGCATGAAATAAAATGACATTTTTAAAAACGTCATTTAAAATGATCGTGTGTGGGCTTCACATCATTTTCCGTCTTCTGTAAAACGACAAAAAAAAATTTGAACATGCTTCAATTTTTTATGTCATTTTTGAAAATGTCGTTTTTTTGTGTTGTAAAAAATGATCGTGTGTGGGCTAAAACGACGTTTTAAACCCGAGCATGCCCAGAAGCAAGTTATGAGACAGGAACGCTCGTTCAGGTAAAACTACCATTCATAATGGAGTAAGCACATTCATCACGCTGTAACAGACAAAACAGTACTAACAAGTAACCAGCTAAAAGCAGCCCAAAGGCGAAAAATGTCATTTGCATTCATGACAAAAAGTGATCGTGTGTACGGGGCATAAGACTAAAACTAAATTGAAATTTGACCTCAAAATTAACACTGGTCTATAGTGCATGTTCATACCTCAATACCAAAAAATAATAACATATTACAGTAGGTGAACCCGATTTTGTGTCAATCTCGCTCTCTTTCTCGGCGAGATTGAGCACCTACGAGCCCCATCGCGGGAGCCAGCGCCGAGCTGGCTTGCCGCGATGGAGACAGAGCCGTCATAGAAGCGACGGGAGATCCGACTTGGATTCCCGCCAATTCTACACGTGTGCGGAGTTTGTTATGAATCCTGAGGGGGAAGTCCCCGCCGGATTTTAAATAAAAATCCGGCATGGGTTCCCCCCTCAGGAGCATACCGGGCCCTTAGGTCTGTTATGGGTTGTAAGGAGAGCCCCCCTACGCCGAAAAAAACGGCGTAGGGGGTCCCCCTACAATCCATACCAGACCCGTATCCAAAGCACGCTACCCGGCCAGCCAGGAAGGGAGTGGGGACGAGCGAGCGCCCCCCCCTCCTGAGCCGTACCAGGCTGCATGCCCTCAACATGGGGGGGTTGGGTGCTCTGGGGCAGGGGGGCGCACTGCGGCCCCCCCCCACCTCAGAGCACCCTGTCCCCATGTTGATGAGGACAGGGCCCCTTCCCGACAACCCTGGCCGTTGGTTGTCGGGGTATGCGGGCGGGAGGCTTATCGGAATCTGGGAGCCCCCTTTAATAAGGGGGCCCCCAGATACCGGCCCCCCACCCTAAGTGAATGAGTATGGGGTACATCGTACCCCTACCCATTCACCTGCAAGAAAAGTGGTAAAAACACAAATAATCCACACAGGGTATTAAAATATTTTATTTTTCTGCTCCGGAGGCCTCCCCTGTCTTCTTTATTAGCTCTTTTACCAGGGGAAGCTTCTTCTTTGACGTCTTCGGGTGGGTGGGGGCCGCCGTCTGGTTCTCTTCCACCGCCGGGGGGGGGTCGCTTTTAAAAAAGCCCCCACCCCCCGGCGGGTTTCCTCCGGCGTCTTCGGCGGGGGGGCTTCTTCTTCCGCTATCCCGACGGGTCTTCTCCGCTATCCGGGGGGTCTTCTCAACTCTCCGGGGGTCTCCTTCTGTCTTCGCCGCTCTCCGCTCTTGACTCGGCGCACCCCGGTTCTTCGTCTCGCTGTCCGGTGTCTTCTTCCGTGCTGTACGTCTTCTCCTTCCGTGCTGTGATGAGTTCTTCTTCCGTGCTGTGACGTCATGTTCTTCACTTCTCTCCTTCTCCCGATGTTGACACGCCGGCTCTTCTCGCTGAAATGACTGATGCGCGCCTTGCATCGGACCTATATAGGCCTCACAGTCCCATCATGCTCTGTACCTACCCATGTGATACCTACCACGTGGGTAGGTATCACATGGGTAGGTACAGAGCATGATGGGATTGTGAGGCCTATATAGGTCCGATGCACCCGCGCACCCGTCATTGCAGAGAGGAAAGGCAACGTGTCAACATCGGGAGAAGGAGAGAAGTGAAGAACATGACGTCACAGCACGGAAGAAGAACTCATCACAGCACGGAAGGAGAAGACGTACAGCACGGAAGAAGACAGCGAGACGAAGAACCGGGGTGCGCCGAGTCAAGAGCGGCGAAGACAGAACGAGACCCCCGGAGAGTTGAGAAGACCCCCCGGATAGCGGAGAAGACCCGTCGGTATAGCGGAAGAAGAAGCCCCCCCCGCCGAAGACGCCGGAGGAAACCCGCCGGGGGGTGGGGGCTTTTTTAAAAGCGACCCCCCCCGGCGGTGGAAGAGAACCAGACGGTGGCCCCCACCCACCCGAAGACGTCAAAGAAGAAGCTTCCCCTGGTAAAAGAGCTAATAAAGAAGACAGGGGAGGCCTCCGGAGCAGAAAAATAAAATATTTTAATACCCTGTGTGGTTTATTTGTGTTTTTACCACTTTTCTTGCAGGTGAATGGGTAGGGGTACGATGTACCCCATACTCATTTACTTAGGGTGGGGGGCCGGTATCTGGGGGCCCCCTTATTAAAGGGGGCTCCCAGATTCCGATAAGCCTCCCGCCCGCATACCCCGACAACCAACGGCCAGGGTTGTCGGGAAGGGGCCCTGTCCTCATCAACATGGGGACAGGGTGCTCTGAGGTGGGGGGGGCCGCAGTGCGCCCCCCTGCCCCAGAGCACCCAACCCCCCCCATGTTGAGGGCATGCAGCCTGGTACGGCTCAGGAGGGGGGGGGGGGCGCTCGCTCGTCCCCACTCCCTTCCTGGCTGGCCGGGTAGCGTGCTTTGGATACGGGTCTGGTATGGATTGTAGGGGGACCCCCTACGCCGTTTTTTTCGGCGTAGGGGGGCTCTCCTTACAACCCATAACAGACCTAAGGGCCCGGTATGCTCCTGAGGGGGGAACCCATGCCGGATTTTTATTTAAAATCCGGCGGGGACTTCCCCCTCAGGATTCATAACAAACGCCGCACACGTGTAGAATTGGCGGGAATCCAAGTCAGATCTCCCGTCGCTTCTATGACGCGCTTGCTGGGATGTGCTGTCACTATTCCAGTGAGTGCGATGTCGGCGAGATCTCGGCACCATGTCGCCGAGAATCAGCGCGATGCTGTCATGCTAAAAACACAATATCACAAACACCTACTGTAGATTGATCACTCCAGCAGTATATAATGAGTTTGGAAATTGTAAAGAAATGTTAACTAATGCATTACAATTTAATTACACCCATTCGATTTTAGACAACTAAAATTAGTTTTAGTCGAATAAAATGTACTGGAGATTTTAGTCGACTAAACATAGGACATTTTAGTCTACTAAAATATACTGGAGATTTAGTCGACTAAATACAACTAAAACTAAAACAATTGCAGAAGACTAAAATGGAACTAAAACTAAAATGTTATTTTAGTCCTAAGATTAAGACTAAAACTAAATCAAAATTTGCTGCCAAAATTAACACTGCATTTTGGACACGTCCCGTTATATTCTTTCTTAGCTCCGTTGTCTAAATCACAGTTTTCAGTTCTTTTTATGCACACCTTGGAGTAATTTTGTTCAGTCAGTATTTCAGGTTCTGCAACAGCACTTTGGGGGTTATTTACGAAAGGAAACTCTACTTTGCACTACACGTGCCCTGCAAGTGCACTTGAAAGTGCAATGAAAGTCCACTTGGAAGTGCAGGCGCTGTAGATCTGAGGGGGACATGCAAGGAAAATAAAAAACAGGAAAATAAAAAACAGCATTTTTGCTTGCACATGATTGGATGATAAAATCAGCAGAGCTTCCCCTAATTTCAGATCTACAGCAATCTACAGCGACTGCACTTACAAGTGCACTTGTAGTGCAAAGTGGATTTGGCTTTAGTAAATAACCCCCTTTGTAACTTAAAATCTACGGTCCTGCAAATAAGAAAACATGCACAGCATGTTATAAAAAGGTATGGGCCAGATTCAGATAGAATTGCCTATCTTTAGGCGGGCGTAGCGCATCTCAGATACACTACGCCGCCGTAACTTAGTGAGGCAGGTACCGTATTCACAACGAACTTGCGTCCTAAGTTAAGGCGGCGTAGTGTAAATGGGCCGGCGTAAGCCCGCCTAATTCAAATTGTCCAGGCAGTGGGCGTGTTGTATTAAAATGAGCCTTGACCCCACGTAATTGACGCTCCTAACAAACGGCGCATGCGTCGTCCGTGAACGTATCCCAGTGCGCATGCTCGAAATCACGTCGCAAATAGTCAATGCTTTTGGAAAAATTTACGCTGTCCCGACGTCCATACTTAACATTGGCTACGCCTAATATAGCAGGGGTAACTTTACGCCGAAAAAAGCCTTTATGTAAACGACGTAAATCAATGCGCCGGGCGGACGTACGTTTCTGAATCAGCGTATCTAGCTCATTTGCATATTCTACGCGTAAATCTACTGAAGCGCCCTAGCGGCCAGCGTAAATATGCACCCTAAGATACGACGGCGTAGGAGACTTACGCCGCTTGTATCTAGGCCAAATCTATGCGTAACTGATTCTATGAATCAGGCGCATAGATACGACCGCATTCATTCGGACACACGACGGCGCATCTGTCGTATGTCCTTTTTGAATCTGGCCCTATATTTTTATCCTTAAGAAAAATCTGAATAGTTTTAGGTATCCTGGCAATAAATATACCAGCATCTTGGATTATTTTAGATAACTATATGGACCTCATATACTTTACAAACATATAAAAGTTATAATTATGTGCATGGCATAAAATTCATGCCATTTAATTGGCATTGGTTTCCCTGTGCATTTTTCCACTCCCAATCCAAGAGTAAACTCCCCTATACCTCTCCAGTCAGACAAAAAAAATCACTTTCAAGTGTATTCCAAAGCAAAAAAAAGGAAAAATATGTAGTACATCACTGGAATACTCATACATTTCCCCATGTTTAATCTCTGTGAACATGCTGCAAACACAGAAAAAAATAATTATTGATGTGCCAGAAGTATAGAGTGCTTCTACCTTACTCTTTGTCATGACAACACTGTGCACTTTCGGCTCTGAAAAACACGTTGTCAGCCCTGCCTACATTTCCAAAGCATTACAAGAACACAGACCTCTCTTCCATCTCCTCCATCCCTCTCATTTCCATACCTCCTCCTTGTGCATGAGCAGGAAGCTATTAGCTCACATGATTTCTGGCAAAATCCACAGGTATTTTTTGCATTTTTTGACTTGTATTACAAAACATTTCCAATGCCATGTTTAGCTGTCCAAAAGGGAGGCAATATGAGAAGTTCACTGTTAGGGTTTACATACACTTTAAAGGGGTTGTAAGGGTTAATTTATTTTTTAAATAACAAACATATCATACTTACCTCCACTGTGCAGTTCGTTTTGCACAGAGCGGCCCCGATCCTGTTTTTCTGGGGTCCCTTGGCTCCTTCCCGCAAAAGTTAACCCCAGTTTTGGAAAGCGTTCTCCCAAAAGTAGAACAAGTAGAGTAGAACAATATCTGACCTCTGAAAAGTAGAAGCATGCATATGCACTCAGTACTTGGTTTGGGCCCCTTACTGCCTCAATGCGGCGTGGCATGGAAGCTATCAGCCTGTGGTACTGCTGAGGTGTTATGGAAGACCAGGATGCTTCAATAACGCCTTCAGCTCTTCTACATTGTTCGGTCTCATGTCTCATCTTTCTTCGGCATCCCCATAGAGCTTGTCTGCAGAAGAAAGCATGAAGTGCTCCAAAACCTCCTGGTAGACAGCTGCGTTGGCCCTGGACTTAATGAAGCACAGTGGACCAACACCAGCAGATGACATGGCTCCCCAAATCAACATCTTGCAGTGTGTGCCTCTCCATTCTTCCTCCATACTCTGGGTCCTTGTTTTCCAAATGAGATGCAAAATTTGCTCTCATCAGAAAAAAGGACTTTGGACCACCGAGCAACAGACCAGGTGTGTTTTTCTTTAGCCCAGGTAAGACGCTTCTGATGTTGTTTGTTGTTCAGGAGGCTTGACAAGAGGAATACGACATTTGAAGCCCATGTCCAGGATCCGTCTGTGTGGTGGCTCTTGATGCACTGACTCCAGCCTCAGTCCACTCCTTGTGAAAGTTCCCAACACTTTTGAATGGCCTTTTCCCGACAATCCTCTCCAGGTTGCTGTCATCCCTGCTGCTTGTGCACCTTTTTCTTACACACAACTTTCTATTAATGTGCTTTGATACAGCACTTTGGGAACAACTTCTTTTGCAATTACCTTTTGAGGCTTTCCCTCCTCATGGAGGGTGTCAGTGATGGTTTTCTGCACAACTGTCAGGTCAGCAGTCTTTTCCATGACTGTGATTCCTACTGAACCAGACTGAGAGACCATTTAAAGGCTCAGGAACCATTTGCAGGTGTTATGGCATAGTTAGCTGATTAGAGTGGGACAATTTGAGCCTAGAATATTGCACCTTTTCACAATATTCAAATTTTCTGAGATTGTGGATTTGGGGTTTTCATGAGCTGTAAGCCATAATCGTCACAATTACGACAAATCACAGTTTGAACTCTCTTGCTTTGCATGTAATGAGTCTATTTTATATATTAGTTTCACCTTTTAAGTTGCATTGGTGAAATAAATGAACTTTTGCACGATATTCAAATTTTTCGAGTCTAACCTGTATGTATGAATGTGTGTTAGGGGCCTTAGATTGTAAGCTCCTTGAGGGTAGGGACTGATGTGAATGTACAATGTATATGTACGGCACTGTGTAAATTGACGGAGCTATATAAGTACCTGAAATAAATAAATACAAATAAATAATTGTAAACAAGCCCTAATACAGCCCAACCTCTAAGGACTAGTAAACTGCAATATAGTATTTTTTTTTTTGTTTAGATATCATTTAAAAATTGACAGTCCCAGACAAAAAGGCATCAATCCTTGGCCTGAGAGCACTCCACTGCAAAAGGACAACCCAGACTGCTGATGACTCCCCTCCAAATGTTACAAACACATTAATGTCCTGGAATAGCCTAGCCAGTCTCTAGACCTTAATTCTATAGAAAATATGTGAAGGAAGCTAAAGGTTCGAGTTACCAAAACGTCAGCCTCAAAACCTTTAAGGGGTTGTAAAGGCTGGTGTTTTTTCACCTTAATGCATCCTATGCATTAGGGTGAAAAAACACCTGGCAGTCACCGGCCCCCCCAGCCCCCCCCGTTTTACATACCTGAGGCCCTTCATCTCCTTAGCGGGGATGCGCCATCATTCTCTCCACGGGTCCCGGCTCTTGATTGGATTGATAGCAGCGCAGCCATTGGCTCCCGCTGCTGTCAATCAAATCCAATGACGCAAGTGCTGGGAGGCAGGGCCGAGTACAGCATTTGTGTCTAAATGCTAGACTCGGGAGCGCGCCCGCAAGGTAACCTCCTCGGGAGAGCGCTTTATCCAATGCGGGGAGGAGCCGCGAGAGCTGCCGAGGGACCCCGGAAGAGGATGTTCGGGGCCACTCTGTGCAAAACAAGCTGCACAGTGGAGGTAAGTATGACATGTTTGTTATGTAAAAAAAAAAAAATAAAGCGATCCTTTACAATCACTTTAATTACTTCAAGACTCCAAGATTTGAAACGATCTGGAAGAGATGGAGGGACTTTAGGTCCGGGGGGCGAGATGGGGGAGGAGGGAGTAGGGGGGATTAGAGGAGACCGCTAGTCAGGACCTCTTCAAGAGTACCCCCGCCTTTTTTTTTTTTTTTTTCTTTTTTTCTTTTTTTTCTTCTTTTTTTTGGGGGTTTGGGGTGGTTTCTATTTTAAAATGTGGGTAAGGCTCACAATAAGGGGAAATTATAGTCCCTATAGTAGATTGTCATGTCTGTGTTTATCTTCTCTTTTTTTTTCATAATATAGGGGAAATTGCTTATTCCCCTTCTGATTTTGTAGTTGTTGTTATTATCTTTCTACTCTTTTTTTTGTATCCTTTTGTACACAGAATCACATTTATAACAAGGGGAATCAACCCTATGGTCTATACTACATCCTAGATAGGTCTAATGTTTGTTTTTTCTTTGTCTTCACTACATAGGGGAATTTTTAAAAGTCTTCCCCCTTTTTTTTTTTTTTTATTTTGCTCACTGAAGTAAATACACAATTAGGGGAAATGTCCTTTTTCCCCTTCCTACTATTTAGCACCTGGTGTTTTTTTTTTTTTTTCCTCTCTTCCTCTCTTCCTCTCACCGAAGTAAATACACAATTAGGGGAAATGATCCCTATTCTTTATATAGATTTTCTACAGATTTATTGGCTTTTTTTTTTTTTTTTCTTTTTCTCACAAGTAAGGGGAAAGTGTCCTTTTTCCCCTTCCTACTATTTAGCACCTTTTTTTTTTTTTTTTTTTTTTCTTTTTCTCACAAGTTAGGGGAAAGTGTCCTTTTTCCCCTTCCTACTATTTAGCACCTGGTTTTTTTTTTGTTTTTTTCTTTTTCTCACAAGTTAGGGGAAAGTGTCCTTTTTCCCCTTCCTACTATTTAGCACCTGTTTTTTTTTTTTTTTTTTTCTCTTCCTCTCACCGAAGTAAATACACAATTAGGGGAAATGATCCTTATACTTTATAGAGATTCTCTACAGATTTATTGGTTTTTTTTTTTTTCTTTTTTTTTTTCTTTTCTTTTTTCTTCTCCTCCCCCTCTCCTCCTGCTTCCCTCTCTCTCCCTCCTTTTTCCCTCTGTCTCTATATTTGCCCTTCCCGCCCATCTAATAGGGGTAGGGTATTTCCTACCGCCAGGTATTTCCCATGGATAAGAGATGGGGAAGGACTAGTTCAGGAGGTAAAAAGGGACGGAGAAATCTAGGAGTAAGACTGGCAGAGGACTATCCAGCTTCTATACTATTTTAGGAAGGGGTATATCTTGAGACCTTGTATGTTAGTTGTGTATAGTGATTTTATGTTGTATTTATTGTACTGTTTTGTAAAGAAATGAATAAAAGATTTGTAATGTGAAAAAAAAAATAAAAAAAAATTACTTCAAGACGATTTGCAAAGAGGAGTAGGACAAAATTCCTCCTGAGATGTGCGTAAACCTGGTGGCCAACTTCAAGAAACGTCTGACCTCTAATTGCCAACAAGGGTTTTGTCATCAAGTACTAAGTCTTGTTTTGTGAAGGGGTCAAATACTTATTTCACTCACTAAAATGCAAATCAATTTATAACTTTTTTTGAAATGTGTTTTTCAGGATTTTTTGGTTGATATTCTGTCTCTTGCTGTTAAAATAAACCTACCAATAAAATGATAGACTGATCATAGATTTAGGCGACAGTGACCCCACGATGCCACCAACACGTCTGATGCGTCTGCCCAAGGGTCTCTTGACCTGACCACAAAACGTGACACCTTCCGATTGAGACGGGACGCCCGAAGGTCCACGCCTGGCGTGCCCCATTTTTGGCACAACTCTGAAAACAATTCCGGGTGCAATTAGGTAGTCGGCTTGCCAACTCTGCACCCCCAGAATGTACCCGGTCGACAGAGTCGGGGCGTACCTTGTGGCTCACCGGAGGATGTGTGCAACCTCCACCACCGAAGCCAAGCTCCGCGTGCCCCCTTGATGGTAGACATACGCCACGGCCGTGGTGTTGTCGGACTGGATCCTGACCGAACGGTCCTGCAGACCCAGAAACCACTTGGGGAGACGCAGCCTGATAGCCCGGAGCTCCAGGACATTGACTGGCAGGCGGGACTCCACCTGAGTCCAGCACCCTGGGCTGACTGGACACTCCAGAACGCCCCCAGCCGGAGAGGCTGGCATCCGTCGTGACCACTGTCCGATAGCACGGCAAAAATAATTTCCCGGTCCGAAGTACCGGATATGTCAGCCACCACACTAGGGAGGACCTGACCAGGCGACTTTACCCAAATCTGGTAATCCAGAGATGAAGGGAGCTTGTCCCAACGTGACAGAATCTCTTTCTATAACATTAGGGTGTGGAATTGGGCATACGGAACCGCTTCGAAAGAGGCTACCATGGGACCCAGAATTCTCTTGCATAGGCGAAGCGACGACCACTGCTGGGTCGCAAACAGCTGCACCGCAGATTGTAGTGTCTGGAGTTCTTCCGTCGGGAGAAAAAACTTGCTTCTGCGGAATCCAGGACCAACCCCAGGTATTCCAGTCGCTAGGACGGAACCAACATTGACTCCTGGACATTCAGTAGCCACCCGAATCTTTTGGAGGGGCTGGCAGGTGATGAACCCATCCTCTCCTAAGTCTGAGCTTAAAGAAGCTCTCAGGAGAAAGTCGTCCAGGTCTCCCACAATAAAGATTCCGCGCTGCCTTAGCAGGGCCAGAATCGAAGCAAGCATCATTGTGAAAACTCGTGGTGCCGAAGCCAGGCCGAAGTGGAGGGCCACAAACTGAAAATGGTCCTCTTCGACCACAAAACGCAGAAACCTCTGGTGATTTGCGCATATGGGAATATGCAGGTACGTGTCCTGAGTACCCAAGGACGCCATAAAGTCCCCCAGATGGAGAGCCGCCACTACCGAGCGAACCATTCCATCCTGAATCTTTGCACTTTGACAAAAGAGTTGAGGTCCAGGATTGGACGGACCCCCCTCCTTTTTTGGGGACTACACACAGATTGGAGTAAAAAAAAAAAATGAAACTGTTCCCTTAAAGGAACTGGTATAATCACTTCCCTGACCAGCAGATCCTGACCAGCCCCTGACAGGGCCACCCAGCGTACCTGAGGAAGCTGGAAGGAAAAATCTGTTTGGTGGACAAGAGAGAAACTCTATCTTGTACCCCGAGGAAACTACCTCGCAAACCCAGCAGTCGGAAAGAGGGATCTCTACCGAGCCGCGCATCCGCAAAGTCAGCCCCCCACCGGAGTGTCTGGCGGGGGCAGACCTACATGCAGAAGCAGGCTTGTCCGCAGGCTTGTTGGGCTTGCGGTACCAGGTGCACTTTTTGATCTACAGCGGGCACCTTAGCACCGTGGAAAACGTTTTCCTGCCGCACCTGGGGGCGAAAAAAATCGCTTGGGGGAGGTAAAGGAGGGACCCTGCTTATGACGAGGCTCCTTACCCTTCCCGGATTGAGGGAGCAGAGTGCTCTTGCCCCCTGTAGCATCTATAATGATGTCAACCAGGGACGCCCCAAAAGGCCGTACACCCTTCAAAGGTAAGTCCTTTCTAAGGACCCTTTAGAGGTTTGGTCCGCAGACCAACACTTTAGCCACACAAGGTGGCATAGTACCACCGCGACGGGGCATGTCGTGGACGACCCAGAGCTGAGCTGAGGGCCGGCACATGATCGATGGCCGAGCATGGGGGACTACAAGGATCCAACCTGTCACCCAGTCGGCAGTTGATAGAAGATATCAGGAACAAAAATGCAGGAACAAAAAAAAAATAAAAGCGGAAAAAAAAATCGCAAAAAAAATTCCAGAGTACATGGACTCCAGAAGGCCATGTCTACTCCTGAGGCTAGGCAGAAAAAAAACTGGAGCTGCTGAGTCAGAGAGTGGGTTATACCTGGGGGACCACGCCCCCTGGGAGGAGCTGTACTGAAAAGTGTTTTAACACTTGAAGTGCTGTTTTTTCTGCCTAGTCTCTCCTGCTCTCCCTATAGAGGAGAGTAGGGCTCTGACAGGTCCCTCTCTGCACAGTGAGCAGAGACGAACCTGTCATCTGCCTGCTCAGTGGGGGTCAACGGAACGATCTCCTGCTGAGCAAATCAGAGTCCTGTATGAAAGAGCCCTAAGGCCTCGTACACACGACCGAGGAACTCGTCGTAAATAAAACATCATTTTCCGCGATGAGTTTCTTGTCAGGCTTGTGGAGAAACTTGACAAGCTCTCTTTGCATACACACTGTCAAGACCAAATCTCCTCGTTCTCAAACGCGATGACGTAGAACACATACAACGGCAGGGGAGGTTCGATTCCACTGGCACAACCCTTGGGGGCTGCTTTTGCTAATCTCATGTTACTGCGTGTTTAAGGGGTTGTAAAGGAAAAATGATTTTTTCATAATAAGCATCCTTTACCTGCAGACATTCCTGCTCAGAATTTGCTCTATTTCTTCTCTGTTCTGTTCACTTCCTGCTTGTCTGATTTTACTGACCACCGTGGCGGGAGGCTTTACTGCGGTGGTCAGTAACGTGCTCACCCCCGCCTGGGAACTACATCTGTGCGGCAGGATGCTCTCTACGTGTTAGAGACTTCAAGGAGGTGTGAATTACTGGGCGTGCCGTAATTCATACTGGGAAATGTAGTTCTTGCATGAAGGAGCGATGCAAACCAGGAAATGAATGAGAGAACAGAAACTAGAACGCCGGAGGTGATATAGATGAAGGAATTTAATAGGTATTTACTCGTTTTTTAACAGAAGCGATTCAGAGGCGATTCAGTTTGCATGTGTAGCACTATATAAATGTTTCACTCACTCACTCACTACTTCATTACACTATTCTGTCTGTCTACCTTGCAGACATAAATTTTAGGCAAAAAAAATGTTTCCTTTACAACTCCTTTAAGTAAAAGTTTGGTAAGGGACAATTTGCACTTTTCAGACTGTTACAGCGTGACAAATGTGCTATCTCCATTACGAACGCTACTTTTACCGAAGGTGCGCTCCCGTCTCATACTTTATTCTGAGCATGCGCGGGTTTCTTAGCATACACACGAACGTGTTTCTCGTCGAAAACCAGCCAGACGAGGAAATTGAGACTCCCGTCGAGGAAAAAGAGAACTTGTTCTCTTTTTTTTTCTCGTCGAGTTCCTCAACAGTTTCCTTGATGAAAAACATACACGACCGTTTTCCTCGGCAAAAAAGCTCTGCTACCAAGTTTCTTGATGGCATCTGTCGAGGAAAACGGTTGTGCGTACGAGGCCTAAAGGGGGGTTATTTACTAAAGGCAAATCCACTTTGCACTACAAGTGCAAACTACAAGAGCAAAGTGCACTTGGAAGTGCAGTCGCTGTAGATCAGAGGGGGACATGCAAGGAAAATATCAAACAGCATTTTAGCTTGCACATGATTGGATACAAAAATCAGCAGAGCTTGCCCTCATTTCAGATCTACCCCTCAGATTTACAGCGACTGCACTTCCAAGTGCACTTTCACTTGTAGTTTGCACTTGTAGTGCAAAGTGGATTTGCCTTTCATAAATAACCTCCAATGTCCTTTCTTCATGAAAAATCAAGAAAGCATAGCTGAATATATGAAAAGCTGCAATTAATTGTGCTATAAATTAATCTCTTCTCAAACTGTTTATAGGCTGTTACCTGGCCTGCATACATTTTTTTTATATAGTATTCAGGCCAGGAAAAAGATCATGTATAAACAATTTTACTTAGTACATGTCATATATTATTCTTGCCTTTATCTTTACTCTCCAACCAAACATATAGTATTATGCCACGTACACATGATCGGAATTTCCGACAACAAAACCGTGGATTTTTTTTCCGACGGAATGTCGGCTCAAACTTGTGTTGCATACACACAGCCACACAAATGTTGTCTGAAATTCCGAACGTCAAGAACGCGGTGACGTACAACACTACGACGAGCCAAAAAAATGAAGTTCAATGATTCCGAACATGCGTCAAGTTGATTCCAAGCATGTATAGGATTTTTGTGCATCGGAATTGCATACAGGCGATCGGAATTTCCGACAAGAACTTTTGTTGTCGTAAAAATTGAGAGCTAGCTCTCAAACATTTGTTGTCGGAAATTCCGACAGTAAATGTCCGATGGAGCATACACACAGGCGGAACATCCGACCAAAAGCTCACATCGAACATTTGTTGACGGAAATTCCCATCGTGTGTACGCGGCATTAGACTGTAAAACAGAGTACTAAAAATTCTAGATCTGCATACAAACTTTAGTGGGATTATGCTTTTTCAAAAGTCATCATCTTCATGTAAATGTAAGATAGCACAGCATGCAGTAAATAGGCATTATACGATTGGGGTACCTGTGTAAAAGAGCACCCTGATTACTTTTATTTTGCCTTCACTTCTATGCTATACATATGCAAGTGGAATGCAGAGGTGGGGGGAGTAGTTTTAGCTTGCTCCAGATAAGCCTCAGCTGAAAATATGACATTTCCATGCTATCTTTAAACAGACTTTCCAACATGAAGAGAGAAAAAGTTGAAAAGAAACAGAGGCAGATATGCCTTTCTGGCAAGTTCAGTGTTTTTTAGAAGGAGATTTTAGCTGCGTCGTGAACAGTTTGTGGATTAAAGCTACGGGCTTCAAAAGGGAGTTGACGAGGAAGCATAAAGCATGCTAAGGGCTGTAGTCACTGCGGCTTAAAGAGAATGCTTGGTATAAATAGCAGCTTGCTTTACTGGAACCCTAATGAGTACACATCTGTAGAGCTACACATCTTCCCCCTCGTGCTTTATTCTAACTTATTAGACAACAATGATCTTGTGAAATGGAGAAATTGTGTTACCCAGTAATGAAATCAGTAGTAGGTAGTGTAACATCCATGTTATAGATATACTACAGCGCCTTTGTTAAAGTGTACCTGTCACCTATGTAGTGTGGTGGGAGCCATCTTGTCTGCTGAAATACTTTGATTTTTAGCATGCAGTTTATAATTCTTCTGTAAAAGTCTACAATTGAGGTAGTGATTTTGTCAGCAGAACCATTGTTTCTGAGCATGCAGGTTATACTTCTTCTGTATAAGTCTTATTAAAGAACATTTATCACCTGTGTACAAAGAATACAGGGAATTATTTAGGGAGCTTATTTTGTGTTTCATAGGATGCAGACTGCTGTAAAAAGAGTCCTCCTAAAGTGTATATTACTTCTGTGATATACAGTGAAGGCTACCAGTTAGTATACTGAGGCAATGATTTAGAGCAGCGGTTAGCTACTGATGGTCCATGAGAAAATGTTGGCGGTCTCCAGGAGTTCTGCCGCATTTTGTGGCAGACAACATTGTGGCAGGTGTATAACACGCAATGTTGTTTCCCGTGTTGTTCTTAATGTGTGCATTGATATCTTAATGTGTGCATTGATGGCCGCAACATTGTGGCAGGTGTATCACACGCAATGTTGTTTCCCGTGTTGTTCTTAATGTGTGCATTGATATCTGATGTCTCCTCTGTAGTTTTGGCTCCTGTGAACGCAGAAGGAGGCGCCAGGAGTAGTGTAGAGAGTGGGAGATGAAGAAGGAGGGGGCTTTCAATTGCAGCGCTGATCACATACTGTGGGAGGGAGCACGGATCTTGAGCACATGGTTGCATAAGGAGGTGTACCCCAGATGGAGTATTCTCATACGAAACGCGTCGGGTCGCTTCCACTGCCGCCTCATTTGTGTATACACGCATGAATCTACAGCCTACATGTGAGTATAATTGCTGTTTTTAAATAATTTTTTTACTGTATAATTTTACGCTATGTGGCCACCCTTCTCTTTTATCTACTAACACCACTGACACCACTCTGAGAGGCTTGGCTCAGGGACCCTCTTTCCTTTCCCAAAGTTTCCTTTGAAGCAGTTTGCATCAGAAGCATCTGATGAGTATACCATCCAGCTGCCTGCTTCCACGACCCTGGATATATACACAAAAGCCTTTTCTGACTTCTGGCGACATATGTCCCCATAAGTCCACCATTTCCAGTAAGCAGATTACTACACTGGTGGTGGTGTTCTGATCACTTCAAGGACGATATCAGCATCTCTTGCATCTGATTCAATTTCACGTGTTGGAATACATTATTTATGGACTTTAATCACTATTTGCTCAAATTCATGTTTTGATCACCATACTATCATTCAATCATTATGGTTTAATTATATGGACATCATTATTATTGATATTGAGTTGCACTCCAATCGGACCCCCCCCCCCCTGTGCCAGCGGTGGTCCGTTTTGCTTCAGGAGCGATCCGGGATGAGGGGGCGGCCATCGGTTTCTGGCCACCCCCTCATGATCGCTCCTGGCGAATGAAATGCTTCCCCTGCCTGTGAACTGTAAACACAGGCAGGAGGAAGTGATGTCACGCTCCTCGAGGCGTTTTTTTTTGACCGAAGCTCGAGGAGAGAAGACATCCAAGTAAGTGCACAATCACTACACTGACAGGTAGGTACACATAGGCACACAATCCACCTCCCAGTCACCCCCAGATCACCCCCCAGCCCCAGTGTCACTGATTGCAGTGATCATTTATTTACTGATCACTGCATTTAGTGTCATTTTGTGACTGTAAAAAGTGTCAGGGCAGTTAGTGTTAGGGCCCTTTAGGTCCAGGGTAGCCCCCCTACCCCCCCAATAAAGGTTTAACCCCTCGATCGCCCCCCAGTTAACCCTTTCACCCCCCTATCGCCAGTGTCACTAAGCAATCGTTTTTCTGATCGCTGTATTAGTGTCTCTGGTGTCGCTAGGTAGCCAGTAATTTTTTTAGGTTCGCCGCCAGGTTTTTATAGCGTCAGTTACCCCCATATATTTTCTAATAAAGGTTTTAACCCCCTGATTGCCCCTAGAGTTAACCCTTTCACCAATGATCACTGTATAAGTGTTACGGGTGACGCTGGTTGATTAGTTTGCTTTTTATAGCATCAGGGTACCCCGCCGTATATAACCCAATAAAGGTTTAACCTCCTGATCGGCCGGTGGTTGATATCAATTACATTTTAGCGTCAGTCAGGGTCTGCGTCGCCCCAGGCAGCGTCAGGTTAGTGCCAGTAACGCTAACATCCACGCGCAAAGCATACACCTCCCTTAGTGGTATAGTATCTGAACAGATCAATATCTGCGTACCCAGCAGTTAAGGGTTCCAAAAAACGCATTGTTAGCGGGATCAGCCCAGATACCTGCTAGTACTTGCGTTTTTCCCCTGCGCCTAGCCCAGCCCACCCAAGTGCAGTATCGATCAATCACTGTCACTTACAAAACACAACACACATAACTGCAGCGTTCGCAGAGACAGGCCTGATCCCTGCGATGGCTAACAGTTTTTACATTTGCTGACAGGTCAGGTGCTTTTCTACCTGTAAATCTTTACTAGTATACCACTAAATTTAGAGCCCAAAATGGCAAAGCGAATGTACACTAGTAAAGAGGCCTACGAGTTTCTGAGCATGACAGATAGTGAAGAGGAGGTCACGCATCTCTCAGATTCTGGCTCAGAATACAACCCAGTAGAAGACAGCGGCTCCATGTTAGATAGCTCTGACGACGAAAACGAAGAAGAGGTCCCTGCTAAGGGCAGGCGTACCCGACCCCATTCTGTTGTTGAGGTGCAAGAAGCACAGGACCCTCGTATTGAGAGAGCCAGTACTAGCGCCGCTATTCCTTCTGGTGAACTGGCAAGCACCAGCGGCCTAGTACACACTGGTCGTTCATCCAGCACTGCTGTATCACGTGGTGACATAAGTCCCATAAGTGCAGTTCAAGCTGGCGAGGTGGCAAGCACAAGTAGTGTCCCGCTGCCACCAAGAAGAAGACAAAGACAGGCCCGTCGTACCCATAGTGCCCTTCCTGCTGCATTCGCCAATCCTGATTGGGTCCCCACCACTTCTGCAGCATCCGTACTTTCCCCATTCCCTGGCCAACCCGGTATTCAGGTGGAAACAGCGGATTTTACGTCACTTGATTTTTATTCGCTGTTTTTCACGGAAGATCTCTATAAATCTATTGTGGACTAGACTAATTTATATGCTGGTAATTTCATCGCCGCTAATCCCCAGTCCCCCCTTGCCAGACTATGGAAACCACTTACGGTTTCCAAATTTAAGACCTTTTTGGGCCTTTGTCTCAACATGAATACGATCGGCTCAACAAAATTCAGCCCCTCATAACCACTTCAATTAACGTTTTGCAGCCTTGTTTACTCCTGATCAAGTTGGCTGTGTTGATGAGTCCCTAATTACATTTTCTGGCCGCTTGTCTTTCAAACAGTACCTTCCCAGCAAGCGTGCCAGATACGGGGTCAAGCTCTATAAGCTCTGTGACAGGGCAACAGGCTATATCTGGAGCTTTATGGTTTATGAGGGAAAAGATAGTCAGGTAGAGCCGGAGGACTGCCCAGATTACATAGGGAGCGCTGGCAAGATTGTGTGGGACTTGGTGTCACCCTTATTCGGAAAGGGGTACCACTGGTATGCGGACAATTATTACACGAGCGTTCCACTTTTTAGTCACTTGTTTGATTATCAGATTGAAGCACGTGGCACTGTGCGACCTAATCGCTGGGGGCTTACCCCAGAGGCTTGTAGATTCCCATCTCAGGCCTCGTACACACTTGCTGGGAGATTTTTTTTGGCCGAGGAAACCGGTCATGTGTACATTTTCGTTGAGGAAACTGTAGAGAAACTTGACGAGCCAAAAAGAGAGCATGTTCTCTATTTCCTTGACGGGAATGGAGAAAATTGGCTTGTCGAGTTTCTCGGTCGTGTGTACGAGGCTTCAGGCTGGGGGAGAGAGCCTGCTCAAGGTGTAATAATTTGTTTGCTGTGAAGTGGAGGGACAATAAGAATGTTTTCATTCTTACCACCCTTCACGCAGACACGACAGTACGAATTCGTACGGCGGCTGGTGTTGTGGAGAAACCCCTCGGTGTCCACGAATATAACCAAAATATGAGAGGGGTGGAACTCAACGACCAGTTGTTGGTGCTGTATCATATTGCCCGTAAGGCGAGACGCTGGTACAAAACAGTGTATTTGCTGAATGCTTATGTGCTATACAGAGCTTCAGGACGGACTGGATCCTTCCTTCAATTCCAGGATGAGGTCTTTACAGAACTCCTGTATCCAGGCAGTTCTGCACCTCACCATTTCCAACCAAATGCAGTAAGCCAGTCGACTGCATGAGAGGAATTTTCCTTTTGTCCTCGAGAGTACCCCTACCCAACGAGCCCCCCAAAGAAAATGTTGTGTCTGTAGAAAGCGCGGATATAGGCGTGACACCCGTTATTATTGTCCCTCCTGTCCTGACAATCCTGGTCTTTGCATTGGGAAATGTTTTGAATGCTACTACACACTAGTGAAGTTTTAGCGTAGGGTACAGCATTTCACAGGCTAAGACACACTTACACAGGGTCTCCCAAGATGCCATCGCATTTTGAGTGACCCAAACCTGGAAACGAAAAGTTGAACAGTTACAGTTACAAAAAAAGTGTTAAAAAAAAACATTAAAAAAAAAACACACACAAAAAAAAAATAGTTGTTTTATTGTTCTCTCCCTCTCTATTCTCTCTCTATTGTCCTGCTCTTTTTTACTGTATTCTATTCTGCAATGTTTTATTGTTGTTACGTTTTATCAAGCTTGCTTTTCAGGTATATAATTTTTTTATACTTTACCGTTTTCAGGTACGCCATTCAGCTGTTGCGCAGATTTATTTAACTTGACAGCAACAGCGTTTGCTCCCACGATACATAAAGCAGTGACTCCAGTGCTGTAGGAGGTAATTTCACCACCACAGTTAAAAAAAGAGCATATATGCCGAAGCATGGGGGCAGCAGGGGCAGAGGAGCGATTTTGCTCCTAATGCCACGTACATACAGTCGAAATTCTGATGGAGGCTTGCCCATGGAAAAGATCGACCGTGTGTACGCGGCATAACTTTTTATGCTGCGTACATACGGTCGAAATTCTGACGGAGGCTTGCCCGTGGAAAAGTCTGACCGCGTGTACACGGCATAACTTTTTTGCCGGAGGATGCCCCCATGCTTGGGCATATATAAATGGTGCATGTATGCCCATCATTAGAAGTGGGTGGATGAAGGGAGGTATTCTAATGGTGGGCATACCCACTGATTAATCTCTTTTTTTCGTTCAGCCAACAGGCTGCATGAAAAAAAAGATTACAATACATGTCCAACAAGGACCATCAACGTACTGGTATGTTGATGGATTTTGAATAGTTATACCAGAATGATGCCTGCGGGTTTAGGTATCATCTTGGTATCATTCTTTTCAGCCAGCGGTCGACTTTCATGTAAAAGCAATCCAGCAGCTAATTAGCCTCTAGACTGCTTTTACAAGCAGTGGGAGGGAATGTCTCCCCCTCGGATATAAACAGCGCCACGGGAAATTGGGAAAGCATTTTATCACACCGATCTTGGTGTGGTCAGATGCTTTGAGGGCAGAGGAAAGATCTAGGGTCTAATAGACCCCAATTATTTCAAAAAAAGAGTACCTGTCACTAACTATTGCTATCATAGGGGATATTTACAAACATAGATAGATTCATGCAATGCAAGAGACGCACTACCACTGTCTCGCCGACTAGAGTTGCCCCCCTCAATTTATTTTTAAGATTGACTCAGAACTGAGCTAGAACTTACAAAGGGCTACGGCTTCTGCGTAGGGGCACCAGGCAGGGGTGTCTGCTCTCTCCAATTCTTTTTGCTCTTGCTGTGGAACCCCTGCTGCAGCAATCTGTGAAAATCCTAACATCATTGGATTTGGAAGGAGCAAAACAGAGAAAAACCTAACTTTATGTTATGACAATGCCCTCCTGTTCCTGGGGGGTATCTAAACTTTTCTTGAGTCCTTGATGCCATTAGTCACCAAATTCGGATCCTACCTAGAGTGCTATCAGAGTGTATTCACCGCTCCTTAAGCGCTGCAAAGAAGCTGCTGGCAGGACTTTTTTTGACGCCCTGCCAGCGCAGCACCGCAGTGTGAAAGCACTCGGTCTTTCACACTGGGATTGCAGCTGAGGCTTTTTTCAGGCACATTACAGGCATTATTTTTGGAGCTAAAGCACCTGAAAAACACCTCCAGTGTGAAAGGGGTCTAAGGGTTTACGATAAGTTAAAATAAAACTACTTTATTACCCTTATGCCGCGTACACACGGTCGTTTTATGTGATGAAATAAAACAGCGTTTTAAATCATGAAATAAAACAACGTTTTTAAAACTTAATTTTAAAAAACGACGTTGCTTACACACCATCGTTTTTTCAAAATGCTCTAGCAAAGCGCGGTTACGTTCAGCACTCTTTTCCATTAAAGCTTGCTTCATAACTTGCTTCTGAGCATGCGCGGGTTTAAAAACGTTGTTTTAGCTACGCACGGTGATTTTTTATGACACGAAAAACGACGTTTTGAAAAACGACATAAAAAATTGAAGCATGCTCGAATTTTTTTTTTGTCGTTTTTCAGAAGACATAAAACAACGTTTTCTCCACACACGGTTATTTTAAATGACGTTTTTAAAAACAACGTTTTTTTTTCATCACAAAAAACGACCGTCTGTACGCGGCATCAGAATTGGTCTTGGACCCTCACCCCGCTAGTACTGCCTAAAAAAAACAAAAAACAGTAGACTAATTTGTTTACTTGGGTATTACATTCACTCAGAGATCTCTAAGTAGGTAGCATTGAAATTATTGCCTCTATTAACTACATTTAAACAAAAGGCAATGAGTTGGTGCAAACTACCACTTTCAGTGGTTGGAGGAGTGAATTTGATTTAAATGATTTGGGCTCCACAATTATAATACACTTTTCACTACGCTCCCTTGTGGCTCCCATTAAATATTTTTAGAAAGTTTGATACTTATGCTTCTATTAATATTTACAATGACACCATGCTTTAACTGCACAATCAAAACGTACTTACTGGTACCTTGTTGATATTCTGCTACTTACCCAAGTAGCTATAAACAAAAGTGGTTTAATCTCAACAATCCATGTTACAACACCCTTCACAGCACTTAACCACTTAACCCTCGGACCATATTGCTGCCCAAAGACCAGAGCACTTTTTGTGATTCGGCACTGCGTCGCTTTACCTGACAATTGCGCGATCGTGCGACGTGGCTCCCAAACAAAATTGGCGTCCTTTTTTTCCCACAAATAGAGCTTTCTTTTGGGGGTATTTGATCACCTCTGCGGTTTTTCGTTTTTGCGCTATAAACAAAAGTAGAGTGACAATTTTGAAAAAAATGAATATTTTTTACTTTTTGCTATAATAAATATCCCCCAAAAATATATATAAAACAAAAACATTTTCCTCAGTTTAGGCCAATACGTATTCTTCTACATATTTTTCATAAAAACAAATCGCAATAAGCGTTTATTGATTGGTTTGCGCAAATGTTATAGCGTTTACAAAATAGGGGGTATTTTTATGGCATTTTTATTAATATTTTTTTTTACTAGTAATGGCGGCGATCAGCATTTTTTTTTCCGGTACTGCGACATAATGGCGGACACTTCGGACACTTTTGACACATTTTTGGGACCATTGCCATTTTTATAGAGATCAGTGCTATAAAAATGTATTAATTACTATAAAAATGCCACTGGCAGTGAAGGGGTTAACACTAGGGGGCGGGGAAGGGGTTAAGTATGTTCCCTGGGTGTGTTCTAACTGTAGGGGGGGTGGCCTCACTAAGAGAAATCACTGATCTTCTGTTCATACATTGTATGAACAGAAGATCAGCATTTCCCCCCCTGACAGGACCGGGAGCTGTGTGTTTACACACAGCTCCTGGTCCCCGCTCTGTAACGAGGATTCGGGGGCGAGCCCTAGTGGCCTGCGCGAGAGCCGACGTAGAGCTACGGGCTCTCGCGCAGGGGAGCCGACGTGCCGCCGTAATATGACGGTGGGCAGTCGGCAAGCAGTTAAAGGAGTTGTAAAGGAAAAAAATGTTTTTGCTGAAATGACTGTTTACAGGGTATAGAGACATAATAGTTAACTGATTCCTTTTAAAAATGAATAAAAATAGATAAAAATCAATCATATAATGTACCTACAGTTTCAGTTTTGTTTTTGCATGCTGTTTCCTGCTCTGTGATGTACAGAGACACAGAGCCAATACAGGGCAGTGATGGTTTGTAAAACAAAACTGATTGGTGTTGAGGGGTTTTAGACACACAGTAATCACACCTCCTTGATTAGTGACCACAGAGAGAAAGCTCCCATGACTTTTTTCATCAGGAAACAGACAACCAGGAAGTGTTCAGAACAGAGAAGGATTAGAGCAAAAACGACCAATGAGGACATGAAACCAGGACTGCAGTAAGGTAAAGGAAGCTATTTAGCTAAAAAAAAATCCTTTAGTGACCCTTTAACCCTCAGAAGCAGGGAGGGATGGCAGATGGCTATAGGCCCAATTTCTGATTCTGAATGGTCAGATGATTGAAATAATGTTCTACACATGTCACTTTCCCCATCTCAGAACCCCTTTTTATTCACTGCACTGAACCTATTACACTCCCCAAACACTGTTTAGATGGCACAAAAGGGAAACTCCTCTATGTACTAGATGTTGTGCTGAGACAAATACCATACTACATATGCTGTGGAAATGTCCTAAACTTTTTAGGTATTGGCAAAAATCCTGCACAACATTAATGCTGTAATTTCTCTTAATTATTCTCCTCGTGCTTATACAAATATACTTTGTCAATTATTTATAGCATGCAAACTTATAAGACACAAATCCCCCCATCCTCTCTGTTCTCCCCCAACATATGCAGTATGAAAAACAACAGTAAATATCTTATTTATGCATGAGAAGCTGATGTATCACTGAACATAATACAGCCATGGATATGGAGTATCCCAGGCATTGTGAAAGATACACCAAGATATGTCTTTGCACTTCTCTATGTCTGCATCTAACTGGTAATGTCGACCCAAATCCTTGTTTTAAGTCTATGGTGCTTTAATCCGCAGTATGCATTTGTGAAGGGAAAGCATGGGATGGTTTAGGTCAGGGCACGGGGCAAAAAGGATAAGTACACTGTATCTGAAAGGGCACTTATGCTTTAAGCTGTGATCTTTCTCACTTTGCTTTGATTTAACAAGTAAGCTGTGAATTTGAATGGATTTTTTAGGCTCATGCATTTAGGAGTTAGTTTAGCTATGAGTAATTGTACTGGGCCAAACAAATAAGCATCAATGAGTATTTGTATTCTATTTAATACAATTAAAAATTATAAAAAGAAAAGTATTCTTCTAAAACATTTAAGCGATATTTAAAGTCTGCTGATGGTAATAAATGCAGCTTGACTAGTTTTGCCTGGAAAAAGAAAAGAAGGTGGGGGCAAAAAAAAGTTCACCAGCAGTGTAGAAATACCGGATTTTCAAGCTGTACAAAATCTGCAGCCTCTCTTGCTCACAAGGATGGCTCATTAATCACTCGGCACTTCCACAGAAAGAAAGCCCCTGCACCGCATTAGCCAATCACAGAGCTGTTACCACAGGGACGACCTTTACCCTTGAGAGGCTTCATAGATTTTTTTTTATTTCAGTTTTTTTTTCCGGGAATCATTGGCAGGCTCAGATGTGAGAGAAAGGAGGATGATTACCAAAATAACAAGTCGAATCGCGATGGTACAGCTCGGAGCTCGAAATTCATATGAGAAATATGAATATAACAGGATATACGGAGCAGAATTTAAATGCTGTAAATTGTTTTAGACATTCTAGCAAAATATTGATGTCTATTGTTTTATTGTTTGAATTTTCTTTTCCTTTTTCTCCTTTAGCCTTCATGTTTGCTTCCTTATGGTAGAACGCTCTTCTGTGCACAAGCAGCTCGGAGAAAAAAGAATGCATCGATCAATGTGCTCCAGAGGGATAAAAAACTAAGGTCAAAGGATGCCGCAAGATGGTTTGAAAGGACCAGGAGGGCTTATAAAAGCAAGAGACAAGCAGAAAAAAATATATATTCTTAGGCTGAGACCAGAAACCGTGACATAAAAAGAAGGTTAACAATTACAATGATTTGAAATGGCTAAGCTGAAAAGAAAAACTAGCATTTCATGGTAGAAATAACAATGTAGAAAAATTATAGCTGACACCTTTTTAAGTTTGTTGTCACTTTTTAAATCAAATATTGCCCCACTAACAGAAAGACAAATATACAGAACAATTTTTTTGCAGTTAAGTCACAGTCTTGTTGTATAAACCAGGGCTGCAGACAAATAGGATCTGGTAGAGTGAAAATGATCAACAGATTCCCCATTATTCACTGCTGAGGATGCATAAATGAGCTAGTTCCAAGTTCATGTAGTGCAGAGAGCTCACCCAAAATGTACTAAATACCAGATGTGTTGGTTGCAAAAGGATCTTGAAATGAAAGATCAGTTCATGTGTGTCTGCCTTCCTAGTAACAAAGTATCACAGTATACTATTGTGCTGGTCTGATACAAAACATTACATTCAGGCAATGTGAAGGCGTTGCTTAAAGCGGAAGTTCACCCAGAAATGAACCTCCGCTTTTCGGAACCCTCCCCCCTCCGATGTCACATTTAGCACTTTTCAGGGGGGAGGGGGTGCAGATACCTGTATAATACAGGTTTTTGCACCACTTCCGGGTATAGACTCCCACAGGAGTCCCGCCCCTTCGTGTCATACGCCCCCGCCGTTGTGTTCTGGGAAATAAACGGCTCCCAGAACACAGCGGGAACCGGTGAGGATGGCGCAGCGCGACCGCTCAAGTATTTGTAGCTGCTGGCTTTAAAAAAAAAAAATTCCGGTGAACCTCCGCTTTAAAGTGGTTCGAAATGCTGACATTTTTTTTAACCTTCATGCATTCTATGTATGAAGGTAAAAAACCTTCCAAGTTCAGCTCCACCCCTAAGGCCGGGTACACACGGACAAACATGTATGGTGAAAGCGGTCCGTCGGACCGTTTTCACCATACATGTCTGCCAGAGGGCTTCTGTACGATGGTTGTACACACCATCGTACAGAAGTCCGCGCGTAAACAATACGCGGGGCGTGTCCGCGGTGTCGCCGCGTCGATGACGCGGTGTCGCCGCGACAATGACGCGGCGACGTGGGCGGCCCGCCTTTAAAATGCTTCCACGCATGCGTCGAAGTCATTCGACGCATGCGAGGCACGGCGGGCGGCTGGACATGTACGGTAGGTCTGTACTGACGACCGTACATGTCCGAGCGGGCTGAATTCCAGCGGGCTGTTTTAAAACAAGTCCAGGAATATTTGTCTGCTGGGAAAAGGCCCGGCGGGCAAATGTTTGCTGGAATTCGGCCCGCTCGCGCCCACACACGAGCAAACATGTCTGCTGAAACTGGCCTGCGGGCCAGTTTCAGCAGACATGTTTGCTCGTGAGTATGGGGCCTTATACTTACTTGAGCCCAAACTTAATCCAGCAATGTGCACAAGAGCAGCTGTTCTCCTGGATCTCTCTATTCTCATAGCCTCAGTCATTGGTCCACACTGCTATCAATCACAGCCAGTGAGGAGGAAGCATGGCTGAGCCCCATTCTGTGTGTCAATGGATACACAGAGTGGGGCTCTGGAGCGAGCATGCACAAGTGCCCCCACTCAGCAGGGAGGAGGAACCAGGAGTGCCGGTAGGGACGTAGAGGACGTTTTGTAATGCAAAACCATTACAAAGTATTAGATGTTTGTGTTTTCTTGTTTTTTTATTCATTTAGTAGCACTTTAACTTCTTAGAGCCAGCACCTCCTGGCCCTTTAAGAGGCTTATGGTGTCGGGAGGCGGGGCACTGCTTAAGATCACGTGACCGCCGTGATTGGCTATCATGACGGCCACGTGGTCTGAAAACTTCCAATCGCAATGAGAGATCAGGAGCTTTCAGTTAGGCCCGACAGGGGTCTCCAAACTATGCCCCTCCAGCTGTTCAGGAACTACAATACCCATCATGCCTAATCATATCTGTAAATCTCAGAGTTTTACAATGCCTCATGGGATGTGTAGTTCCATAACAGCTGGAGGGCCATAGTTTTGAGATCCATGGGGGATGGTAACTGTGCTGGGAGTTTTCAGTGCTCTTATTGGCACAAATCAGATCCACTAGAAGCTAAAATGCTGACAGCATAAAGATTTACTGCTACTCAGGGGCTCTGGGCTTTAGCAAAATAGCAGCCTCCAGCAAGAAGAAACAGGCATAATGCTGGGGGCAATTTACAGCACACATTCATTTTGGTAGCAAATGTATGTTCTTTGCTAAGGGATAAGTTGTCATAGGTAAAGTTCTGCTTTAACCACTTGCCTACTGGGCACTTTCACCCCCTTCCTGCCCAAGCCATTTTTCAGCTTTCAGCGCTGTCACATTTTGAATGACAATTGCGCGGTCATGCAACACTGTGCCCAAATGAAATTTAAAAAAAAAAATTCCCACAAATAGAGCTTTCTATTGGTGGTATTTGATCACCTCTGCGGTTTTTATTTACTGCGCTATAAACAAAAGAAAAGAGACAAGTTTAAAAAAACACACAATATTTTTTACTTTGCTATTATAAATATCAATTTTTTATTTTTCAATCAATTTTTTTCTCAGTTTAGGCGATAAGTGTTCTTCTACATATTTTTGGTAAAAAAAAAAAAAAAACGCAATAAGCGTTTATTGATTGGTTTGCGCAAAAGTTATAGGGTCTACAAAATAGGGGATAGATTTATAGCATTTGTATATTTTTTTTTACTAGTAATGGCGGCGATCAGCGATTGTTATCATGACTGCGATATTGCGGCGGACACATTGGACACTTTTGACACATTTTTGGGACCATTCACATTTATAAAGCAATCCCTGCTATAAAAATGCATTGATTACTGTATAAATGTAACTGGCAGGGAAGGGGTTAACACAAGGGGTGAGGAAGGGGTTAATGTATACCCTAATGAGTGATTCTTACTGTGGGGGTTGGGGAGTGACTGGGGGAGGTGACGGATGGTTGTCCCTATGTACAAGGGACACACCATCGGTCCCCTCTCCCTGACAGGACATGGACCGGTGTGTTTACTCACACCAATCCACAGTCCTGCTTAGTTACTGGGCAATGGCGGGTGCCTGGCGGCCATCGCGCTGCCTGGCACGTGCATCGGGTCCCCAGTGAGGCGGCAGGTGCGCACGCACCCCTAGTGGCTTAAAAGGGCGCAACGTCATATGACGTCCACCCAGAACAATAGGGTCTGCCTCCCGCCGTCATTTAAAGGCGGGCGGTAGATAAGTGATTAAAGAACAAGTAGATTCTAGGTGTCATCTAGATCAGATTTGTTGGAAAGGGCAACACAAATTTCTCTTTCGTTCATGGACGGACACAGCCTTAATCTTGACATAGTGGGTATAAGCCTTCCTTTAGGAGTGACTAGGCAGAAACTTATAGAAAAGGTTAACTTATCATACACACCCACCTGGGCCCTCTGGGTATAACTCCTCTCTCTGCATCTCGCAGGTTAGTTTTTTTCTGCCTAGTTTTAGGAGAAGACATGGCTCCCTTCAGGCCCATGGCTTGGAGGCTGTTAGATCAAATTTTTGGAGTTTTTTTTTTCTGCGATCTTCAATCAACTGCCGACTGGGCGACAGGCTGGATCCTAGATCCGAGCGTGTGCCGACCGTAGCTGCGCGCTGGGTCGTCCACGACATGCCCGTCGCTCTACGGGTGGCCGGTGAGCTATGCGCTCCAGGACTTGCATAAGGACCAGCCTGCAGGGCCGAGTCGCAGTAGCCTGGCCGACAGTCACCACCGTCACCTTGCGGTAGATGTACTGTCCAGGATGCTCCAGCATAAATTCACAGGAGGGTAAGTAGCTACTACTTTGCTTCGGCAAGAAGACAGAGCTGGGCATCCCTGGAGAGGCGAGTAAAGGGCTCTATAATTCCCTTCTCCCCTCCTTCCCCCTCCCTCCTCCCTAGACTGCTGAGGTGGGGGTTCCCCTGGGGAGCTCTACCTGAGAACCAAGATAAATGTATAAGTGAATAGAAATTGCTTACTTACTGTCCATACTGTCAGCTGCTGCTTTCCCTCATGCAATGTAGAGAGCTGCATAAGAGGTTCTGCTACTGTGTGTCTGGCGACCATTTTTTCTGTGACCACATGCTGGATTGTTTGTATACTTGGCGGCCATTTTCTTGTAGCCGCACTGTAATGGCCTCTACTTGGCATTCGGCAGCCATACTTTTGGGGTCTACATATTACCTACGGCAGCCATTTTCTTGTATGAGCCCAGCGTTCTGGAGGTGTTGCACACTCGGCGCCCAAGGGGGCTGTACCGCGTCTCCCGGCCACTCAGCGGCCTGCGCGGTGCGCCCCAGGAACAGTGCTTAAACGGCTACATTTCCAGCGGCATTCGCATAAAGCTGGGGCCTCTAGATCCCGCTCGGTGGCCATTTTTTTGTAGCCTAAGCCTAGAACACTGGCGGCCATGCTTTTGGGGCCTCAGTATGGTTGACCTCTAGCGCCTGTGTGCGGCCATCTTAATAAATCAGCAGCCAGACAGAGACACACTGCTGACTAGCAAACAAAAGCTGATTAAAAACAGCAGCCTTGTATTAATAGCAGCCATTTCAGCAGACTGACAGATTCAGCGGACAAAAAGCAGCTCAGCTAAGCGGCACTGCACTACTGGTTCCGGGGTGGTGAGTCTTCTGGGGGGAACCCCTCATCTCTGCTGCAGTTAGGAGGGTGGGTTGTCGCACCTTGCTTGGAATCCCTGTGTCAAGCGTGTGGGCAGCATGACGTCAGAAACAGACTTTTTTTCCCCTGAAACACCTGAGCTGGCAATTGATGCCACTGCACCCGATGTATCGGTGGACGCTATGTCGGCAATCCTAGATGCCTTCATTGCCAAGGTGGAAGAAGCGCATGGAAGAACGGGGGCTAGAAAGCCCCCCCCCCTGCCATCTTCTGGGGACAACTCAGATATGGAGCCAGGTCTAGCTACGGCACAAGACCCTGACTCTGAGGTATCCGACGATGTGGACCAAGATCGGCCAGACAGTGAGGATGATTCTGGACCCAGGTCAGCTCGCGAGAAGGCTCTGGTGAGTGACCTTATAACCGCAGTGCAAGATACCCTAAAGATAGAGGGGTCTGTAGAAGCAACAGAAGGGCCAGTTTGGGTTCCGTAAGGCGACCCGCACTGCTAAGGTGTTCCCTTGTGTGTCTTACTTAGACAAACTTTTATACAAGGAAAGAGACAGACCACAAAAGAAAAATAACTTGTTTGTACCTAAGAACCTGGCGGTACGTTAACCACTGGAGGAGAGTTTCTTGAAGAAATGGACCCTCCTGTCTCCAGACTAAACAAGCTAACCGCCATTCCGGTGGAAAGGGCTCCTGCCTTCAAGGACCCGGCGGACAAGAAGGCAGAGTCGATATCCCGTAACCTATACACTGTAGTAGGTTCGGCGGTACGGAATGGGCATAGATGCTGCTCAATGGGTTACAAACACATCACGCTTCCGCCCACGAGGTAGACCTAGCGGAACAACTGGTACAGGGCCTAAAATTTGTGTGTGAATCAGGCTTGGACACTATTCCTCTGCTGGCCAGAGCTTCTGCTCAGGCGGTGTTGTTACGCCAACTACTTGGGTTAAAGAATTGGTCGGCGGACCAAGCTTCCAAAAAGGCCCTAATGGACCTGCCCTTTAAGGGCGACAGACTCTTTGGAGATTGCCTGGATGACATTATTAAGGATGCCACAGGAGGTAAGAGCACCTTGCTCCCACAAACCTATAAGGGGAAGGAGCCACGCCGACAAGGGCCCTTCTTTACCGCACCCAATCGTTTTTTTCGTCTGCCCAGCACCGCGGGCAGAAAACCACAGGCCAATAAAGCGACTGCTCAGGGACAGAGATGCCCCTGGTTTCGCAAACCCAACAAGCCTATTAACCTCCCTGGCGGTATGATTCTGTCAGAAAAAACATGCTAAAAGCGGTACCATTATTTGCAAGGAAATTTGGCGTTTTATATTGTAGGTCTGTAATTTTTAGAAATAACTCACTTAAATCTGACCAAACAAGCTTCTAATAGGCATCCCGGGTATGACATTTTTTTAAAAACAAAATTATAAATTATAATATAATAAATAATTATAAATAATTATAACAAATAATAATATAATTATAATAAAAATTATTCAATAATGTAATCAAATCAAAATCACTGAAATTTGCTCAGTTGCAGAATTGTTGCTGTCATTATTTTTTTTTTTTATGACGAATTTCCCCACAAATCGCTATCGCACAATTCTGCAAGTGATTATAATTTATTATCGCTGTTTTTTAGCTGATCTAAAACTATTTTTGACATAAAGGGACACTTTTGGTTGCTATGGACAATCTACAGTTTGCAGGGAGAAAGAAACGTTTTTATTATATAAAATGACATGCATGACACAGGACAGACCACTAGGGACAGGGGGGGTGTGTTTTTTTTACATACAGTACTGTAATCTATAAGATTACAGTATACTGTATGTAAGGTGTTTGTTTACTTTTTTGAATTTGGCGCCGTTCTCCGTCCCCGTGCGTCGTAACGTCGCAGGGAACGGAGATCGGCGTCACACGGAGGCACTGTGTGAATCGAGCGAGGACCCACTCGCTCACACAGCGCGGTGGCATCGCTGGATCCAGGGACAAGGTAAGTAACTTGTGCCTGTGGATCTAGCGAGGCAAGCCCGAGTCTGACTCGGGGTTTCCGCTCGCAGCAGGAAAATCTAACCCCGTGTCAGACTCGGGAAGACCGCCAGGCAGGTTAACAAGACCAAGTCCGCTTGAAAGTGCGCCCCCACCCATGTCTCCGACCGGTGGATTTGCGAGGTAGTCTCATCAGAGTACAAGATAGAATTTCTATCTTGCCCACCAAACAGATTTTTTCCCTCCAACCGGCTCGTCGGGAAGCCCTAATTGGGGCAGTTCAAGACCTGCTGTCGTCACTCCGTTTTTGCATGCGAGTCCTGGGCCTCATGGTGGCCTCTTGAGGCGGTACTATATGAGCAATCTCACACGCGAGTGCTACAGAGGGAAATTCTGTCCGGATGGGACAAGTGCCCATCATCCTTGGATTATCAGATCCGGGTGAGCCACCTGGTCAGGTTCTCCCTAGTTTGGTGTCTGAATCACTTCTGTCCGGGAAGTCGTTTCTTCCTTATCACTGTACAATCATCACGAGGGACGCCAGCCTTACCGGGTAGGGGGGGAGTCTGGGGGGTTCAGTCGACCCAGGGTCGCTGGTCCCCGGAGGATTCCCACCTGGCGATCAATGTCCAGGAACTTCGGGCGATCAGGCTGTGCCTCGCCGCATTGTCTCAGAGGCTACAGGGGCGTCCAGTCAGGATCCAGTCAGACAACGCCACGGCGGTGGCATATGTCAACCATTAGGGAGGAACAAGAAGCTCGGGTGCAGCGTCAGAGGCCACTCACATCCTAAGATAGGCAGAAAGGAGCATACCGGCACTATCAACCATATACATTCCAGGTGTGGAAAACTGGCAGGCGGACTACCTGAGTCACCAGACGTTGGACCAAGGAGAATGGTCTCTGCACCCGGAGGTGTTTCAGCTCCTTTGTCAAAGATGGGGCACGCCAGACGTAGACCTCCTGGCGTCTCGACTCAAATCGGAAGGTATTGAGGTTTGTGGCCAGGTCGAAAGACCCATGGGCGGACGCCACAGATGCATTAGTGGCGCCATGGAGTCAGTATCGGCTAATCTATGCCTTTCCTCCTCTAAAGCTCCTGCCTCTTCTGCTTCGCAGAGTGGAGGCAGAGGGGATCCCGATGATCCTAATCGCCCCAGATTGGCCTCGGCATCCTTGGTACGCTGATCTTGTTCGGCTAGTAGCAGATGCCCCTTGGCGTCTACCGCGGATAGAGGACCTGCTGTCACAAGGTCCCATACTGCATCCTACTTTACAGTCGCTGGCTTTAACGGCATGGCTATTGAAAGCCAGGTACTAAGAGACCGGGGCCTATCGGATTCGGTAATTTCTACCATGAGAAGGGCTAGGAAGTTATCCTCTAGGAGGATTTATTATCGCACTTGGAGAGCTTACTTAGCGCTTTGCGAAGGAATGAAGTGGAATCCAAGGACTTATTTGGTGTCCAGGGTACTGCTGTTCTTGCAGCACGGGGTGGACCAAAAGCTTGCCTTAAGCATGATTAAGGGGCAGATATCTGCCCTGGATGTTTTATTTCAGCGACCCCTGGTGGCTCACTCTCTAGTGAGAACATTTGTACAGGGGGTTTGGCATGTGGCCCCTCCGGTCCGTCTTCCAATACCTCCGTGGGACTTAAACCTGGTTCTCTCGGTGCTTCAGAAGGCATCGTTTGAAGAAATTAGGGAGATTCCTTTATTGACACTTTCTCAGAAGGTGGTCCTTTTGGTGGTGGTCACGTCAGTTAGACGAGTCTCTGAGCTGGCCGCCTTATCATGTAGGGCTCCCTACCTAATTTTTCACAAGGATAAGGTGATGCTGCATCTTTTCTACCTAAGGTCGTCTCGGCCTTCCATCTCAATGAGGACATTGTACTTCCATCCTTGTGTCCTAATCCGTCGCAGGCTAGGGTGAGGGCGTTGCATTACTTGGATGTTGTCCAAGCTCTGAGAGTATACTTAGCTGCCACTGCTCCGTTCCGGAGGTCAGACTCACTGTTTGTTTCGGTGGCTGTTCCCAAGAAGGGCCTAGCGGTCTCATCGGCCACCATGTCTAGGTGGATCCGACAGACAGTAATTCAGGCTTACGCCATAAGGGGTCGGGCACCCCCCTTACCTATCAGGACGCATTCGACCAGAGCAATAGGTGCCTCCTGGGCTTTCCGACATCAAGCGTCTGTTTCCCAGGTGTGTAAAGCGGCGACATGGTCGTCCGCTCACACTTTCACTAAATTCGTTAAGGTTGATGTGAGTGCATCTTCGAATGCGTCTTTCGGCCGCAAAGTTTTGCAGGCGGCTGTTTAGAGTTGCAACTCCTCAGGAGCTCTGTTTGTTTTGGGGTGAAGTTTAATTTTATGCTGTGCACACCCCTCATTTTTTTGACACTGCTTTGGGACGTCCCACTATGTCAAGATTAAGGCTGTGTCCGTCCATGAACGAAAGAGAAAATAGGATTTTATGCTCACCGTAAATCCTCTTTCTCGGAGTTCATGGACGGACACAGCACCCTCCCCTCCTTTTTATGTTTGTACTACTTTTTGACGAACTGACCTGCGAGATGCAGAGAGAGGAGTTATATCCAGAGGGCCCGCCCCCTGGACGGGGCTGTAGGGTGTGTATGATAAGTTAACCTTTTCTATAAGTTTCTGCCTAGTCACTCCTAAAGGAAGGCTAATACCCACTATGTCAAGATTAAGGCTGTGCCCATCCATGAACTCCGAGAAATAGATTTTACGGTGAGCATAAAATCCTATTTTTCTAAAGCAGCTGTAAGCTAACCTCCAAAAGACTTGACACTTCCCATAGAAAAAATTATACAGCATACTGCTTTATAAAGGAGTTTTTTTTTATTGCTGCTATAGATTGTCAATTGACATTCAAATGTGGCAGACTTTAGCTTAAAGCATTTAGCAAATTTTGTATATTCAATTTTTCTTTTTTAGATAACTGTACACAAAATCTAAAGACACATCTTTTTTTTTTTTGACAACATGGAGGGGAACTAGAACACCTGTCAAGTTTTTATTGAAGTCTGCACATGTGTTAGGGAGATTCACCCTCTCTATTTATCATGTTTAACCTTATCACAAAAGTTTTGAAAAATCACAAATTTGGGGTTCTCCCCAGAACAGTAATAGAGGGGAAATGTTCCAATGGGGACACTAATTCTGGTGACCAGGGATTTTGTCACTTCCTCTTCTGGCAATGGGACAGGGGCAGTGAAGGGAAATCTCCCCAACTGGACACATATGTTAAAAAAAAGTCTGACAGGGGTTATAAGCTTCTCGTACGATACCAAAAAAAAAAAAAGGTTTTTGCCTTTAGTCCTACTTAAGGTAAGCTTGGTATAGATTTGATACAAAGTCTGAGGGCTGAACAAGAGAAATCAATAGATTTCCCCATTCATACTGAACAGTCTCCCCTGGCTGTCAGAATAACCAAACAGTGATGTTGATTTGCTAAAACTGGAGAGTGCAAAATCTAGTGCACCTCTGCATAGAAACCCATAAGCGTCTAGGCTTTTTAGTCAAAGCCTAATTGAACAAACTGAAGTTAGAATCTGATTGGCTACCATGCACAGGTGCACCCGATTTTGCATTCTCCAGTTTTAGTAAATCAACCTCAATGACTGCATCCAATTTGATACAGTGACTAGCTGACTAAAAATGTCTGCCTTGCTGCTGTTCAGATCAAAGTTTGTTAAGCCAGGCGGTTACCGACAGATAACTCATGCCTTGCATTTTGATTAATTTAATCAGAAATCAGACACAGCCATACAGTACCTTGAAAAAATATTCATACCTTTTGACATTTTCCACATTTTGTCATGTTACAACCAAAAGCGCAAAATTTATTTTGTTTGGATTTTATTTGATGAACTAACACAAAGTGTCACATAGTTGTGAAGTGGAAGGAAAATGATAAATGGTTTTCATTTTTTTTTACAAATATCTGAAAAGTGTGGCATACATTTGTATTCAGCCTCCTTTACTCTGATACCCCTAACTAAAATCTAGTGGAACCAATTACCTTCAGAAGTCACCTAATTAGTAAATAGAGTCCACCTGTGTGTAATTTAATCTGTCTAAATACAGCTGTTCTGTGAAGCCCTCAGAGGTTTGTTAGAGAACCTTAGTGAACAAACAGCATCATGAAGACCAAGGAATACACCAGGCAGGTCAGGGATAAAGTTGTGGAGAAGTTTAAAGCAGGGTTAGGTTATAAAAAAAATCCCAAGCTTTGAACATCTCACGGAGCACTGTTCAATTCATCATCCGAAAATGGAAAGAGTATGGCACAACTTAAAACCTACCAAGACATGGCTGTCCACCTAAACTGACCGGCCGGGCAGGGAGAGCATTATTCAGAGAAGCAGCTAACAGGCCCATGGTAACGCTGGAGGAGCTGCAAAGGTCCACAGCTCAGGTGGGAGAATCTGTCCACAGGACAACTATTAGTCATGCACTCCACAAATCTGGCCTTTATAGAAGAGTGGCAAGAACTCCCCTTGCCATTTGCGAGAAGCCATGTGGGGGACACAGAAAACATGTGGAAGAAGGTGATCTGGTCAGATTGTTTTGGCTTAAAAGCAAAACGCTATGTGTGGCAGAAAACTGTGAATACTTTTTCAAGGCACTGTATATAACCAGCATTGAACAGCAGATTTATATGACTCACGCAAACACTGCCAACGAATCTCTGCAGGATGCGACCCCCGCCCCCCTGTAAATTACCTTCCATTGACTAAACCTAGCCATGCCTGATGAACCAGAAGAAATTTGGGGTGTAGGTGGCCTTGTCAACATCCTCCCACCCAACATGCTTTAATCGAAAAAATAGAAGGGGGCAAAGCAGAAAACAATCAGCAGAATAGTAGATGCAGCCACTGTTTGGGTAGTCTGTAAACACATATTAGCTGGCAGGGAATATCATCCATCCACGCGGTTTAGCATGGATGGGGAAATTAATGCAAATCTTAAAGTTTCTGACCACCTTAAGTGTGAACAGTTGCCCAAGACAACCATTTGTGTTTAGGCATGTGCTGCTACTGAGTATGCTTGAAGAAAGTCAGATTGTGTGTTGGTATCTGACTACACCTTAGTGTCTATGGCAGGGCTGTATTCTGGCCTAGGCCGACAAGGCCCAGGCCTAGGGCGGCACTTTGCGGGGGGCGGCCGGCCAGAGGGATCACTGTTGCGATTTCGCTGGGTCTGGTAAGACTGAGCCATTAGGAAGTGCCTAGCCTGCTATTCTCTAGGCCTTATTGACCGCCACAACATCCCTCTCTGTCCTCTTCCCACGGCATCCTTTTCCCACGGCGTCCCTCTGTCCTCTTCCCACGGCGGCCCTCTCTCCGTCACCCACGTCAACACTCTGTCCTTCTCCCAGGGCGTCCCTCTGTCCTTCACCCACGGCATTCCTCTGTCCTCTTCCCATGAAGATGACAGGGTGGGTCTTAAAGAAGAAGGGATGTGGTTTTGACAGGAAGGGGTGGGTCATATTTATATTAGGGGGTGCGGGGGTGCGCAAGTTTAGTCAGGCCTAGGGCAGCACAAAACCTAAATACACCTCTGGTCTATGGTCAGTTTTAGTTTTACCAAGAGTGCACTTACCTACATCCACACATGCTAGCCTTTTTCCATACATGTTTATCTAATGGCAACTAATCTTTATTAAAAACTTCAACCAAAAGAATGTCACTGAATACAACCTATTAGGAGCTGTACGATGTTGAACAAGGGTGGTTGCATATTTTAATATGAATTTAAATATAACATGCCATTTATTTATTTACATAAAATCCAAATATCTACACCATTAAGTTCTTTCACAAATAGGGTTGTAGTTTTCTCAAAATTATAAGTGGTACACATGGGCAATTCACATTCAATGAAAACACTTGTCAAAATGGCCAACACATGTATAAGCAGCTGTAGTTATATGCAAATCTTGATACTTCTTGGGAAAATAAAGTTTGGTTCTGCTCTTCCTACCTCTCAAGCCTTCCTGTTGGTTTCTCCAATGATGGGTGGTCTAATAAACAGAAAGGATGGCTCGTGAAGTAGGAAAAAGCTTTGCTTTCAAAAGATAATGCAAGATTTGCATGTAAATTCAGTTGCTCATATCTCTGGATCTACTGCTCATTTTGACATACTGTTTTGAGTAAAGATATTTTTTGTCTATGCATTTTTTTATCATATGCACAGCATGAAATTCCCAGGTTTATGACAGGTTTACTTTAATCTTCAACATTAGGACACTTGGAGCTCAAGATGAAATGTAAAGGAAAAAAAAAAAAGTACAAAGGGTTTATAAACCCATATATTTTCTGACAATGTTTATCCTGACTGGGAGATGGAAACCTTTCTTCCCAAAGGGGGTTAGATATTTAAAGCAATCATCTCCAATCAGAAAAATGTGAGTGACAACTGGAAGTGAAATTTTCCTTAATCTTCTGTTGCACAGCAAATGGTTAATGGGGTTTCAAATAGGGAAAGCTGGCAAGGAAACCTGGTGTATAAATTATTACTTGTATTACACAACTATGGTCACTTTGGAATGGTATTAAATCATGGCAACCTGCTGTGGCAGTTTTGCATCCGTTTCACATGGTGATGTGTTCCTATTAAAGGGATTGTCTATGATTTGCAAGGACAGATGAAGCTGCACGTCAGCTCTTTTGCATAATATACCAGCAATAAGCTCCATGTCCTGGCAAAATTACATTGTCCAATTGTGCCATATACAGGAATGAAAAACCCCTTTATTAACCACTTCCCTACTGACGAAAAGTGTAATCTCTTCTCTCCTGACGCAAGATAATAAGCGGGGGGGGGGGGGCGGGAGTTATGGCTGGGCATGGGGGACCATCGGACCCTTTACAGGTGTAATGCAAAAAAAAATGTAATGCAGAAAATACAAACATTTAAAAAAAATTTAAAGAAAAAAAATGGGAGGGGGCCGGCCGGGCCTGAAAGGGGCCCTGGCCTGGGGACCATTGGGCCCCTTACAGGTGTAGTGCAAAAAATAAATAAAAAAAAACGGGAGGGGGCCAGCCGGCCCTGTAAGGGCCCCTGGGGATCATTGGGCCCCTTACAAGTGTAATGCAAAAAAAAATTAAATTAAAAATAATAATAAAAAAAAAACGGGAGGATGGCCAGCCGGGCCTCTGGGGACCACCGGGCCTCTTACAGGTGTAATGCCTGTACCCCTCCTGATGGCGGCTCTGAATGACGTTCACAGATGGGATTTCCCATCCTAGGTGGACATCATATGACGTCCTGGGCTTCCCGGCCATCTAGGGGGCCCAGGCGCCCGCGGCATTGCCTGTGATTACAGCAGGACCGTGGATCTGTGTGTGTAAACACACAGATCCACTTCCTGTCAGAGGTGAGGAGACCGATGTGTGTTCCCAGTACAGGGGAACACAAATTGGTCTCCCTAGGAAACATATTTAACCCATTCAGCACCCCCTAGTGTTAACCCCTTCCCTGCCAGTCACATTTACACAGTAATCGCTGTATAATTGTGAATGGTCCCAAAAATGTGTCAAAAGTGTCCGATATGTCCGTCACAATGTCACGGTCACAATAAAAATCGCAGATCGCCGCCATTACTAGTAAAAAATAAAAATGAAATCAATATTTCCCCCTATTTTGTAGATGAATGAATGAAAAACTTATATAGCGCGGCACATGCGAACTGAATCGCCTCTGGGATGTTATAACTTTTGCGCAAACCAATCAATGTACGCTTATTGTGATTTTTTTTTTACCAAAAATATGTAGAAGAATACATATCAGCCTAAACTGAGGAAAAACATATTTAAAAAAAAAAATTATATTTATTAAATCAAAAAGTAAAAAATATGTTGTTTTTTAAAATTGTCGCTATTCTTTTGTTTAAGGCGCAAAATATTAAAACCGCAGAGGTGATCAAATACCACCAAACTAATCTATTTGTGGGGAAAAAAAAGGACGTAAATTTTGTTTGGGAGCCACATTGCACGACTGCACAATTGTCATTCAAAGTGTGACAGCGCTGAAAACTAAAAATTGGTCTGGCCAGGAAGGGGGTAAAAATGCCCTGTATTGAAGTGGTTAAAACTAAAAGAAAAGAAAGGATATCTAAGCTGATTTATTTCTGGGCCTTTTTTTAAACCAGGTCAGGAGGGATTTGATCAAACATTACCTATGCATTAAGGTGATAAAACTTCTGTCACTGAACAGCCCCCCAGCCCCCCTCCCCTGTTTTATTCACCCGTTCGTTCCCACACCGGAGGCGCGCTTACACTCTCTGCCTGTTGTCTCGGCTCTTGATTGGATACATATAATAGCAGCGCAGCCATTGGCTCCCGCTGCTGTCAAACAAATCAACTGATGTGGGCGTCGGGGGTGGGCAGCATTCTGTGCCTATGGATGCAAATGCTGGACTCGGGAGTGTGCTGGCACGGTAACTCCCTGGGTCAGGGCTTCATCTAGGGGGTTTCCAGATGCAGGGAGGGGCCACGAGCACCGCCGGGGGACCCCAGAAGACGAGGATCGTGGGCAAAACAAGCTGCACAGTGGAGGTAAGTATGATATGTTTGTTATTTAAAAAAAAAAAAAAAGAGGGTTTAGTAACCCTTTAATGACCAGGCCATTTTTTGTGATATGGCACTGCATCGCTTTAACTGAAAATTGAGCGGCCGTGCATGTCACTAGGCAGAACAGGGAGATGCCTTGTTTACAAAGCTATCCCCCCGTTCTGTCATTCCATGACCCGATCGTGGGACACCGGCGGACAAAGAGTCCGCGGGTCCAGCGGGCACGGTCACGGCATATATATACGTTGCTTTGCCTGCCTGTGCCATTCTGCCGACATATACAGTAAGTGCGTGAGGCAGTCGGATAGCGGTTAAAGAACATCTAAACCCATACGCAAAATGTTATTATATTGCAGTCCTTACCCTTAGACCTTGTACACACGGTCGTTCCAAACCGATGAGAATGGTCCGACGGACAGTTTTCATCGGTTAACCGCTGAAGTGGCCTGATGGTCTGATGTGCGTACAAACCCTCGTTCCAAAAACCAATCGGGTCAGAACGCGGTGACGTCAAACACACGACGTGCTGAATAAAATGAAGTTCAATGCTTCCAAGCATGCGTCGACTTGATTCTGAGCATGCGCAGGTTTTGAACCGATGCTTTTCTGTACTAACCATCGGTTTGGACCGATCGGGCAGCGGTCCATCGGTTCGGTTTTGAAGCAAGTTTTAAAATTTTGGACCGAAGCAAAACAGACCGATGGGCTATACACACGGTCGGTTTGGACCGATGAAACTGAACATTGGTCCATTCTCATCGGTTTTGTCCGACCATGTGTACGGGGGCCTTAGTGGTGAGTTTGTTTTTACTTTTTATACAAAGAACATTTTCAACCATCCAGAAAATACATGTTGATCTTGCTAAAAAGTGTCACTTCTTGTAATCTTAACAAAAGCACAAAAAAACATATCTACCTTGTGTGAACTACTAGTCCTGGCAATCCACCATATAATAGGGATGAACAAAGGCAGTCATGTCCAACCTGTGTGACAACCATGGCTCCCTCCATGCATACAATTTAAAAATAGAAACTAAAAGATCAAACCAGCTATTGACGTTTCAAGCTAGCTATATACACTCTAAATAGGTGGGCTTTCTGTCGCATGGACGGGCAGCCGACCAGGTTCGTAGACCAATCCACCTCATATACATACTTCACTCCTCCTGGGATGGTGGGACAAATAGGACAGGGATGCTGCTGTCCCCTGGCACCCGCAAAGCTTTTGACTCCCTATCGTGGCCCTTCCTTTTTAAGTTGTTGTCGAGATGGAATTTCGGTCCCACGTTCTTGCTCTCTCTACACTCATTATACAGCTCACCCAGATAGTTATGCGTGGCCATAGATAAGGTCTGATACAAATCTCATCGGGTACTCCGCAGGGATGCCCGTTACCTCCCATATTGGTTGTTACAGCTATCGAAACCCTTGCAATAGCAATACATCAAAACTCTGACATTTTAGGAATAGAGAATGGGGGAAGAAGCCCTAAGTGCGCTTTATTCGCAGATGACCTGTTGCTGTTCATCACCTCCACTTACACTACTCTACCAAACCTATTGTCTCTCCTGAACCATTTTCATAACATTTCGGGGCTCATGGTTAACCTCGATAAATCGGAGGCGTTGAATATAAATTTGCCAACCTTGACTTGCGAAGTAGCCAGACTCAATACCCTTTTCAGTGGCAGCAGACATCCCTTCCCTATTTAGGATTCTGACTGACCCCCACCATCTCTTCTCTTTACAAAGCTAATTATCCGACTTTGTTTGCTAAGCTATTAGATCAGGGGTGTCAAACTCAATTTCATTGTGGGGCGCATCAGCATTATGATTGCCCTCAAAAGGGCCGGTTGTATATGTAGGATTAGATGATAAGCGCATCCCCTCCCCTTACTTTAGATGTCAAGAGCCACCCCACCATCAGAAGTTGAGTTCCCCACCCTCCTTTACATCATAGTGCACCCCCTTACCTTATGCTGCTGCTGAGAAGATGGATGCATTGCTTGAAAGCAGAAATTAAGGGTCTGAAGGAAGACCAGAGGAGGGCTGGAGCTCTCCTGCAACTGCAGGAGAGGTGCGAGGACCACATGAAATGACCTAGAGGGTGGGATTCGGCCCAGGGACCTTGTGTTTGACACCTGTGTATTAGAGGATATCCAGGCATGGTCTGATGTGAATCTGTCATGGATGGGTAGAATCGCCTCTTTGAAGATGACATTTCTACCTAGGTTACTATATTACTTTTGTACTTTGCCTATCAAAAATCTTCCATTTTTTGGGGGGAACCAATGGTTGCAGGATAGCTCGGGCCACAATGTATGCTTCTAAGGATTCAGACGGACTAGGCATGTCTGACAAATATGTCAACTTCATAGCCGACATTATCAACCAGATTGGGTTTCTATAGAGGCCCAGGCATGTCCTCTACTTACAATAGATTTTTTCCTTTGGATTCCACCAAAACATCGTAAAGCTATACTGTACCCTACGCTCTCCCATTCATTACAAGTGGGACATAAGCTGTAGGAGGTGGCCTTTGTGCTCAGCATAGCTCCTCATTTCGGCAATTGCCAGTTTTCACTACAATGATTTGAGAAAGCCATCCTCGTCCATACCTGAAAGGTTTGGCTGGTGTCTTGAACAAGGGATTGGTCCTTGTCTCTTGGACAACCCTTCTGATAATTTGTTTCACTCCTCTGTCAGAAATATTGTGAGGAGCACCTGGTCGTAGCAGGTTTATAGTGAAATTATGTTCTTTCCACTTCTGGATTATGGCCCCAACAGTGCTCACTGGAACATTCAGAAGTTTAGAAATCCTTCTTTAAGCAACGCCATCAGTATGTTTTTCAACAATAAGGTTGCTTTTACCAATCATGAGATGTTTCTTTTGTGACATCTTGGTCATGAGACACCTTTTCATAGGCCATCAGTTGAGACTGAACCAGCTGATATTAATTTGCCCTGACAAGGGGCAAGAGGGGGGAGGATTTAATTTTTTTTCATTTTTTGACACAATAACAAGGTCTGTCTATTCATACAACATTTAAACAATCTAAAAACATTTCAGTTACACACAGGCAGATAGATATTCAGCACCTCACTTAAAAAATATAATAAGATTTAGACCCGTTTCACACTGAAGCATTTTTACAGCGTTTTAGCGTTAAAAATAGTGCTATTAAAACTCTCATAAAACACTCTCCATGCATCTCAATGGACCCTCGAATAACGCCCGAAAAACGCCCCAGTGTGAAAGGGGCCATAAAGTCCAAACACAGGTAACAAAAATTGTGAAAGGTCCTGCAATGTTAAGGGGCACTATAATGTAAAGGGGGCGGACTGTAATATGAAAGGGGTGCTGTGATGTAAAGGGGAGCTGCAATGTAAAAAGGGTGCTGCGAAGTGGCGGTGCGTCTATTAAGGAAGCATGGGCACAGCCCCCTCTCTCCAGCCATTCTACTATATAAATAATGGATAGATTCATGCATTGCATGAATCTATTCATGGTGCCGCTGCCACCCCCTATTCAGGTCCCCGGCCCCTTTTGGGACTCCAAGCACCTGAATTCCAGTGGGGGGGGGTTGTATTTTTTAAGCACCTGATTAGAGTTTGATTAGGCTCTAATAGGCTTCAAAAAAGGTGAACTCAGAGCGCAAAGCATTGCTCTCGCAGTTCACCCAGTTGTGTTAGAAAAGCGAATGCATATTCGCTTTTCTAACACTGAACCGCCTCTCCGCCAATCAGGAAGTGTGTTACCTGTCACCTGATTGGCTGAAAATATCAGGTGCTGTGATTGGATGCCTATCAGGGGAGGGGAGGAGACCCATGGAGAACACAGCTCACCACCGTCGCCCGCTACCCTACCAAGAACAGGTAAGTGCCGGGCAGACAGCGAGGCAGCGGGGGGTCAAAATGGCAACTTTTGATGGGCACAGTGGCGGCACTTGATGGGCACAGTGGCGGTATTTGATGGGGCACAGTGGCAGCATTTGATGGGGCACAGTGGCTGCAATTAATGGGCACAGTGGCTGCAATTGATGGGCACAGTGGCTGCAATTGATGGGCACAGTGGCTGCAATTGATGGGCACAGTGGCTGCATTTGATGGGCACAGTGGCTGCATTTGATGGGCACAGTGGCTGCATTTGATGGGCACAGTGGCTGCAATTGATGGGCACAGTGGCTGTGTTTGATGGGCACAGTGGCTGTGTTTGATGGGCACAGTGGCTGCAATTGATGGGCACAGTGGCTGCATTTGATGGGCACAGTGGCTGTATTTGATGGGCACAGTGGCTGCATTTGATGGGCACAGTGGCTGCAATTGATGGGCACAGTGGCTGTGTTTGATGGGCACAGTGGCTGTGTTTGATGGGCACAGTTGCTGCATTTGATGGGCACAGTTGCTGCATTTGATGGGCACAGTTGCTGCATTTGATGGGCACAGTTGCTGCATTTGATGGACACAGTGGATGTGTTTGATGGGCACAGTGGCTACAATTGATGTTTTTTCTTCAGAATTTTTCAATTTGATTGCGCCCCCCCCCCCAAAAAAAATTTTTGGAGCACCAGCTGCCACTGGTGCTGCGATGTACAGGAGGGGCATTGTGATGTAAATGGAGTGTGATGAATTTATATGCTTCTAAATGTTTTTTTTTCTTTGTCTGAATTTCTCACTTCCTGTTTCTCCTCAGTAAACTTGCCCCCATCATCTGGCTGAGGGTTAGTCAGCCAGAACAGCTTACTGAGGAGGAACAGGAAGTGAGAAATTCAGACAAAACAAAGAAAAAAAAACATTTAGAAGGGAAATCGAAGGAAAAGGTAAGTGAACCAACAATGCACTAGCTTAGAGGAACCATATAGAAAATAAAAAACGAGCCTTTACAACCCCTTTAACTGGGCCAGTTCCTCAGCTACCTCTGTCTCTAGAAATCCTGAGTATGAAATAAACATATTTAGAACTCGGTAGTGCCAGAAAAAGCAACCAGCAGATAGGAGGCTTGTTTTATATGCGTGTGACCAAAGTTCACACATATTCCACACTTGTTTTGCACTCTTATGACAATAAATATATAATCTGTGAAAAGGCAAGCTCCAAAAAACAAATAAAAAAAAAATCAGTACTGGCTCTCTAACTTGATGTTTGTACTTTATCTGAGTGTCCTCTGCTTGAGCTCTGCTAGCTGGGCCTGCTGAAACTTATAGGCCCGGATTCACATACATCGGCGCATATTTATGCCGCCGTAGCGTATCTCATTTACGCTACGCCGACGTAGCGCAGAGAGGCAAGCACTGTATTTATAAAGCCACTGCTGCCAAATCTGCGCTGGGTTTCTTAGGCGTAAGTCCTTGCAAGTGGAAGTGGGCGTGAGCCATGCAAATGAGGCGTGACCCCATACAAATGATGGGATGAGTCTCAGACAGATACGCATAATAAACGGTGCATGCGCCGTCCCGTAGACGCAACCCAGTGCGCATGCACAGAATCACGTCGGAACTACTCCCTAAGATACGACGGTTCACTGCCTACGACGTGAACGTAACCTACGCCTAGTCATATTCACGTACTACGTAAACGACATAAGATACGACGGCTTGTGTTCCCTGGTCCATACCTTTGCATGGGTTGCGCCTCCTATATGGGGAATAACTTTACGACGGACGTACGACTTATGCAAACCGCGTATATTATGTCCCTCATTTCCATATTTGAATAGGAAATCAATGGGAGCGCCACCTACGTCCAGCGTAAACATGCGCCCACGATACGCCAGCGTAGGAAAGTTACGTTGGTCGGATGAAGCCTATTTTCAGGCGTATCTTGGTTTCAGAGTCCGGCGCATAGATACGACGGCGCATATTTACACTTACGCGGCGTATTTCGAGATACATCGGCATAAGTGCTTTGTGAATCCGGGCCATAGTGTCTTTAACATAAGTCATTTTTTTCAACACTGCTTAAATATCTGTTTTTCCCATTTTCTAATGCCAGTATTGGTTTGAAAATTTGTTATAGCCTAGCTCCGTATGATTTTAGCAGGACCTTCAGTGCAAACAGAGACATTCCTCTTTAGTAGACATCTCAAGGTTTGCTCTTCTTCTGACAATGCTTACATCTCCCTTAATGACAAAGCTACACTTATACAATAATGTGGTTAGGAGTTGAAGCCTCTTAAAGCAACCTTGAGTCCAATGACACTTTGTATATGGTTACCGTCAGGAAAAATGAATCCATCCACTTTTATTTTTTTTCCAATAAATACAATATATCCTGACATACTGTTCACACAAAGGGCACAGTGGTACACCATAATGTTTATGTCCAATTAGATGGACAGAGAATTGTTTGTTATGCACTAACATTGTTGAGCCTTCACTGCTGAAATCAAAATGCCCGCTGCCTGCTGGTTTTTAACCAAAACAAGTTAAACCAATCAATGAATTGCTAATGTTCTCTTGGAAACTCTGTTAAACAATTGTGCTAACATTTGGACATTCATTCATCAATTTAATTTGAATGTCTCAGTTTTGTATAATCCTTTGCAGCCACATAGATTGAGCAGGCTTTTCTCAGTGCTTCTGTGTTGGCCCACAGCCTCTTGTCATATGACTTTTTGCAATCCCCTTATCTAAAAAACTACAGTGGGTGCTGCTTGGAACCAGGGAACACATTTTCCTTCATTTTTACTATCTTGGATTCAGTGAGCATAGCAGCAACCAAAATAATATACTATACTGAGCAGCCAGCTGTATAAGAAAAAAGCCACGTTGAAAATTACATCCACTAAACTTTGAAGGTAAATAAAAAGTATTTGACTAGTCTGGACCTCTTTGTTCTAAGGGCCAGTTCACACTACAGAAATGCAGTCTGGATGCCTTCCTGCATGCACGTTTTTGACACATTTTTGATGTGTTCTGGTGCATTCTTTTCCTCTTTTTTTTCCTCTTTACCTAAAAGGGGTTGTAAAGGTAAAAAAAATTCCACCTTAATGTATTCTATGAAAAAGGTGAAATAAGGTGAAAAAAAAAATCAGATGATATCACCCATCTCCCCCCCCCCCCCCCCCCCCCCCCCCCCCCCCCCGAGCACCCATTTTACTTACCCGACCCTTCGAAAGTCCCGCGCTCGCCCCCGTGATCCTCCTCGAGTCGAAGCCTGGCCTTTTCATTGGCTGCAGTGGATGGATTGAAAGCAGCGTAGCCATTGGCTGGCGCCGCTGTCAATCACATCCAATGACGTGGAGCCGCTATGGCTATGGCCGCCGCTGTATCACGGGAGTGCGCCTGCAACAGCTCCACACTATGCAAGCTCGCTCGCATTTCTGTGTGGAGTTGTTGCAGGGAGGAGTCGAGACAGCCGCCGAGGGACGCCAGAAGACTAGGAATGTGTGCAAAACGAACTGCACAGTAAAGGCAAGTATAACTTGTTTGTTATACGGCGGCAGGTCGGCTCTGCTGGGCGAGATCACGTAGATCTACGTCATCTCGCCGAGCAGCCAATAGGGGCACGCGCGCTGCAGGAGGCGCGCACGCACGCCCCCCGCTCGCCCCTGACGCCGGCGCGCGTACCCGGCGGGTGCGATCACCACCGGGCACGCGCGATCGCTCGTTACAGAGCGAGAACCGGGATCTGTGTGTGTAAACAATACAATGTATGAACAGTGATCAGTCATTTCCCCAAGTCAGTTCCCTTGCTATACTGTCATGATCCGTCCAAGCAGTTAACCAGTATGGATTAAGCCTCCATACCCTCAGGGCCTGAGGTGCAAATCCAGCCCCAAGCACTCTTGGCAGCAGTGGCTTAGACACTATAATGTAGTCTATACATGACATAGTTGCGTAACTCGCCGAATGGCACGTATACGCCCTGGTCCCAGGGTTCCTGTGTCTCCATACATCTACCAGGGCAAATTCCTGCAGTAGGTGGCTCAATCTGGTCTGTCCGGGTACCCCTACCCCCTCATTAGCACTAACCGGGCGATCCAAATATGGATCCATAGTCATATTAAAATCCCCCATCCACACAGCAGGAACCGTCGGATGCCTAGCCCTAAAAGCCAAACCAGCCGTCACGACCTCCGAACTGTATGGGGGAGGGATATAGCACACAATCAACACAATAGGAATACCGCCAATATTTGAATGTACAAACAGATATTTCCCCTGCTGGTCCGACTCTATAGCTATCAGCTCGAATGAGGTGGCTTTAGTTATCAACAGCGACACTCCTCTAGAGATGGTGTGTGTACTGTGATATGCCCAACCAATCCAGGGGCGTTTCAGTGCGGCCTGCAAATGACCTGTAACATGAGTCTCGGTCAAAGCAATGACATTGGCTTTCTGTGCATTTAAATATGCGAGGGCTGCTGTTCGTTTAATTTTGTCCCTCACGCCTCTGACGTTCCATGTCAGAAATGTATTCGTTGTCATGTCTCTAGTTGGTAAAGATCTATGCGCCAGCCCAGCAGGTTCCACAGTTCACAGGTCAATTGCAACATCCTCCATACCTCAAATACATTGTCCCACACTTCATTTATCAATGAAAGCCCCAACACATCTCCATAACAACTTAAACTTTGTCCTATCCCTTTAGAGCCACAACGGTGGCCCCGCCAAAAGGCAACTTCCCGCCCTCCCAGCCCATCACCCCCCAAACCTGGTGAGGGCATCTGATACCTGAACATAATAAACAAAACGAAAATCATCCAGCTTCTAACTCTGGCTGGAGGCACATATCTTAATTTCAGTAATATGCATATTTCAGCATAACCCGGTAGTCTCATGGGAGCGATTTTCCACTGAACAATGCGTGGATCCACCGCAGGGAATATACTATACTCCCAAGCAAAAGTCAGGCCTGTGCTCCTCTTGCAATCAAGTATATAAGTGTTCATTCACATCTCTATTCCCACCACTTTTATGCAGTCATGTTTCCGTAGTAACTTTGTTATGTCCGCATAGGCCCAGAGTTAAGTCAAAATAGGGGATCCGGCTGCTGGAAACAATGAAAACCCCAAAAGCGTCTGCAGAGTATATTCGTGGGCCCCACATCCAGCCGGGGTCCTGGGATATTGTCAAAGGGGACACAGGAAAAAAACACCCCCCACCCCTTCAGGGGACAGTACTCACAATCAACCGGGACCAAGGCTACTCCTGCCTTCCCTTGCGATCCAGCCACGCTGCAGCCGCTGCGGGGGTGTCAAAAAAACTCGAGCTGGGAACAGCATTGAATACTTGAGGTGCAGCACTCGAAGGCGACGCTTCAAATCCTGGAATTGAGATCTCTTCTTCTGAACTTCGTTAGAGAAGCCCAAATACACCGCCACGTGACCATTCCCCATCTTTATATTCCCTTTTTCTCTGGAGAGACGCATAATGGCGTCCCTGTCTCTGAAGTTGAGGAATTTAGCAATAAATGTGCAGGGGGTGCACCCTGGGGTGGAGGCTTCGCTGGTATTCGGTGCGCTCTCTCCACCGCAAACATAACCGAAAATGCCTCCCTACCGTATGTGGTGATAAGGAGGTTTTCCAGATAGTCAGCCGGGTCTCTGCCCTCTACTCGCTCCGGCAATCCAATAAACCGCAGGTTACAGCGGCGAAGCCTGTTCTCCATTTCATCCTGGTGAGAATGAAGTTGGTGAACTTGGCGCTGTAGATCATCCGTGGCATGCTGGGGTGTAAAATGTCCTCCGCAGCGCCAATTCGGGTCTCTGCTTCAGTGACCCTGTCACGCACTGTAGACAGATGTTGGCGCATAAGCGAAATATCGATCTTTACTTTGTCTATCTTAGCTGTGAGGGTGCCCTGTAGTGCAGCTATAGCTTCCAGCACCTTCGCCATCTCAGCGGCCTGCTCCTCGTCGCCGTCATGCCGGTATTTAGCCGACTTATCTATCACTGCGGACGATTTCTTTGGTGGCGACATGGTCCACTCCGGTCCTGGAGTCTTCCGACAGGTTTTAGGGTAAAGTTAAACCCGGGATGGTCCCGCAGGCTGTTTCACAGGATCTATTGCAAGAGGAGCTCCTTCACCCTGCGTCTTACTCCATCGCTTGCCAGGCCACGCCCCCGGAACTGTATAATGTTGGCCACCGTGCTGCAGCTCAGTTTCAGGGTCTTGCCAATTTTCTTATAGCCTAGGCCATCTTTATGTAGAGCAGCAATTTTTTTTTCAGATCCTCAGAGAGTCCTTTGCCATGAGGTGCATTGTTGAACTTCCAATGACCAGTATGAGAGAGTGAGAGCGATAACACCAAATTTAACACACCTGAGACCTTGTAACACCAACGAGTTACATGACTCCGGGGGGGAAAATGGCTAATTTGGCCCAATTTGGACATTTTCACTTTTTTCACTTAGGGGTGTACTCACTTTTGCTGTCAGCGGTTTAGACATTAATGGCTGTGTTGAGTTATTTTGAGGGGACAGCAAATTGACACTGTTATACAAGCTGTGCACTCACTACTTTACAGTAGTAGCAAAGTGTAATTTTTCAGTGTTGTCATATGAAAAGCTATAATAAAATATTTACAAAAATGTGAGGGGGGTATACTCACTTTTGTGAGATACTGTATATAAAACATGCAAATAAAAATAGGAAAGAAAATGGAAAGGCATGCCTACTTTTACAGCATTTTGTTCCTTTAGGCTTCATTGACACCTAGGCGTTCTGAAAACATGGGCATGAAACATGCGTTTCTGCCAACATTGAAACATGCACGGCTTATCTCCTAATGGCACCCCAAGCGTGGGAAGCAGTCCCGCATTTTGTTGCACGACAAACAGTGCCTTCACTGGGTGATTACCACACCATGTAGGCATGCAGGATTCCTTACCACAACCAGTTATTCAGAATTACATTACATGATGTTTCCACATCTGCCAGCAAAGCCCATCTACTAGAGTTATCATAGATTTTAAATCACTTGTATGGCTGACTAAATGTTAGTGCCCCATGTGGTTCCCATTGAAAGTCACACAGAAATATTAGGAAGTTTTAGTAAAATGACACATTACAATGAGCATACAGCTTTCACGAGTGTGTAAATGTACCCTCAATCTTTGCTCTTTCATGTACTATAATCTTTTTTTTTTTTTTTTTTTTTTTTGCTTTGTCTTTTTATTAAAGAAAATTATATAAAAAATGGTGATGGAAAAAAAAAATAATATACACATAGCTCTGAATGTAAACCAACTGGACGTCCATTTCCCATAAAAAAATTATTAATTTGCCATTGTTTTTGTGCATTAGGTTTTACTTTTAATTACATTAATTAGACAAGTCGTGAGTGCAGTACAACTTGGTAAATTTCTTGGTACCCAACCATCGCTATCAAAAAAAAAAAAAAAAAAAAAGCCCACAGTAATTTTGCTGGTCTCGTATTTTCCTATAAACAGTTTTGCATATATTTAAATTCCACTGCTGATTTTTTTTTCCTCTTCCTTTTCTACTCTAAACCCAATATCAATCCTTACACCGAATAAATTACACAAATCAGTCTTCTTTTTTTTTACTCCCCGCACCCCCATCTATCAGAGTTTAAAGGCAAGTCAAGTCGAATGTACTTTGGAGCAGAAGACGTGGGGTTTAATGGAAATCTGCTCCTGACTGTGCAGTGCCACATCGAAGCTAGGACAGGAGCTGGCGCATTTGCATACATATTAAACGAAAGCTGTAAAAATGCATACATGCAAACCACTTGGACTAGGCTCGCCTCAGTAACGCGCCTGCCGGGGAATCAATCTTCTTTTCTGTAAAAGGAAGCCCACCATGGAAAGAAGAAAATAAAAACAGCCTCTCTCTGGGGATGAGATTCAATTGCTGGGAAGCCCCCCACTTTATGAATCCTATTTATATATAATTCCTTGTGATAATCCTATATCAAAATATTATGTTGATGATAAAAAGGAAACATATTCTTTTTCTGTTTATTAGCTTTAGTAACCTGAGCCATAACACTCTGTTTGTAGAGTTTATTATGGATTCATAGTGCTGCGTATGTGTGTTTTGCTACTAATTGTCAGCAGTTATTTATGTAAAATTGGGTATCATTGTCACCCAAATTTTCCTTCTCTCTCAAGTGGATACTGATAATTAGAGTGTTGTTATGCAAAGGATGACTTTTGTAAAGTGGGGTAATATGACATGCAATTTAAAAAAAAAATAACAAAATGATTCAGTTAAGAAATGTTTTACACAGCTGTGTGGTACATTCATAGGACTCACGCAAACTGAAAATTAGCCAATACAGGTGGTTCTCAAAAAATTAGCATATTGTGATAAAGTTCATTATTTTCTGTAATGTACTGATAAACATTAGACTTTCATATATTTTAGATTCATTACACACAACTGAAGTAGTTCAAGCCTTTTTATTGTTTTAATATTGATGATTTTGGCATACAGCTCATGAAAACCCCAAATTCCTATCTCAAAAAATTAGCATATCATGAAAAGGTTCTCTAAACGAGCTCTTAACCTAATCATCTGAATCAACTAATTAACTCTAAACACCTGCAAAAGATTCCTGAGGCTTTTAAAAACTCCCAGCCTGGTTCATTACTCCAAACCGCAATCATAGGTAAGACTGCCGACCTGACTGCTGTCCAGAAGGCCATCATTGACACCCTCAAGCAAGAGGGTAAGACACAGAAAGAAATTTCTGAACGAATAGGCTGTTCCCAGAGTGCTGTATCAAGGCACCTCAGTGGGAAGTCTGTGGGAAGGAAAAAGTGTGGCAGAAAACGCTGCACAACGAGAAGAGGTGATCGGACCCTGAGGAAGATTGTGGAGAAGGACCGATTCCAGACCTTGGGGGACCTGCGGAAGCAGTGGACTGAGTCTGGAGTAGAAACATCCAGAGCCACCGTGTACAGGTGTGTGCAGGAAATGGGCTACAGGTGCCGCATTACCCAGGTCAAGCTACTTTTGAACCAGAAACAGCGGCAGAAGCGCCTGACCTGGGCTACAGAGAAGCAACACTGGACTGTTGCTCAGTGGTCCAAAGTACTTTTTTCGGATGAAAGCAAATTTTGCATGTCATTTGGTAATCAAGGTGCCAGAGTCTGGAGGAAGACTGGGGAGAGGGAAATGCCAAAAATGCCTGAAGTCCAGTGTCAAGTACCCACAGTCAGTGGTGGTCTGGGGTGCCATGTCAGCTGCTGGTGTTGGTCCACTGTGTTTTATCAAGGGCAGGGTGAATGCAGCTAGCTATCAGGAGATTTTGGAGCACTTCATGCTTCCATCTGCTGAAAAGCTTTATGGAGATGAAGATTTAATTTTTCAGCACGACCTGGCACCTGCTCGCAGTGCCAAAACCACTGGTAAATGGTTTACTGACCATGGTATTACTGTGCTCAATTGGCCTGCCAACTCTCCTGACCTGAACCCCATAGAGAATCTGTGGGATATTGGGAAGAGAAAGTTGAGAGACGCAAGACCCAGCACTCTGGATGAGCTTAAGGCCGCTACCGAAGCATCCTGGGCCTCCATAACACCTCAGCAGTGCCACAGGCTGATTGCCTCCATGCCACGCCGCATTGAAGCAGTCATTTCTGCAAAAGGATTCCCGACCATGTATTGAGTGCATAACTGAACATAATTATTTGAAGGTTGACTTTTTTTTTTATTAAAAACACTTTTCTTTTATTGGTCGGATGAAATATGCTAATTTTTTGAGATAGGAATTTTGGGTTTTCATGAGCTGTATGCCAAAATCATCAATATTAAAACAATAAAAAGGCTTGAACTACTTCAGTTGTGTGTAATGAATCTAAAATATATGAAAGTCTAATGTTTATCAGTACATTACAGAAAATAATGAACTTTATCACAATATGCTAATTTTTTGAGAACCACCTGTATTTGAGTTTTAGCAAAGCAGGCTGAGCACTGGGTAGTTATTGAATTTTCTCTAAAATATGTCATTTTTATATATATTATAAAAATAATAATATGCAATTGAGAATAAAAATACGCAAATCGAGATGAAAAAAAAAATCATATAATTCCTGTCATGTTACATGATATTATTTTTATTATGTACTGTCTCTTTAATCCCTATCTAGTTTGACTCTTGTGGCATTCCTTAGTTTGCATGCTGCTCAGTCTCCTCCCCCTCTTTTCTGTATCAGTCATTTTAATGCTGTAATTCATGTGACCTGTATGTTTCTTCTACCTGCATGGAAGAATCGTTCTTTTACCTGTTGTAACTTGCATTCTACGGATCATACGACGAATAAACATCGCCAGATCTTCTTTCATGTGAGTTGTGACTGAGTAAGCTATCTGGAAAGGTGATTTGGGATGGATAATCTCTTCAGGGCAATGAGCTCCATGTGCTACTGAAACCCACATTCATAGCCTTAGCAGCCGATTCAGAATAGTAAAAGAACGTATCCAGCAGCCTGCACAGAGATAACTGCGTCACAGGACAGATCATAGTGAAGTGTAACTGTGTGTATTGCATGAGAATTCTGCATACAACCCCAGCACAGCTTGTTACAGCTCCTCACAGTATACAGACACTCTTCACTGCTACAGTCAAGCCTGTGTACTGCAGGCCATCATGAGTGGAAAGGGCTCAGTGTGTGATGAAACACCACAGCATGCTTCACACAGAGAAAGCCAGGATGAGGACCCAGAGTTCACTCCATTGACCAAACGCTCTGTGAAACCCACTTGGAAGGTTAAAGAGAACTATGAATCCATGAGAACTGAACTAGCAACCAGTTTGAAGCAGATTTGGGATAAAATCCTCACCCACATTGATGTGATTTCATGTCCCAGCCATGAGGTACTGCAACTAGAGGGCGCCATAAAGAATCTCTCTGCTTCATATGAACTGTACCAGACTACAAGCAAGAAATATAAAACTATTCTGCAAAGCATCAACACTGAGGAGTCCTTAGAGCAACTTAACAATGCCCAGCTTCTTAATGAGGAAAGAGAAAGCTTTATCCAGCGAACTAAAGCAAAGGCAGAAGCAAAATTAATGCTGCCACGGGACACTGTATCTCACAAATCTGTATCCACCAGACGTTCTAAAGGTTCCTCTAGATCCCGAAGTTCAAGGCACTCAACGCTTAGTGAACAGCTAATAAATGCCCGCGCCGAAGCAGAGGCTATCAAAGTACGGGCCGCATATGCAAAAAAGAGAGCAGACATGGAGGCCGAGGTTGCAGTAATGGAAACCGAGGCAGCGCATCAAAAGGCAGTAATGGAAGCCGAGGCAGCGCATCAAAAGGCAGTAATGGAAGCTCAAACGGCACGTCAAAGGGCAGCAATTGAAGCTTTAAAGGAACAGAGCAACTACGAGGCAGCCGCAGCAAAACTAAAGGTTTTGGAACAAGCTATCGGTGCAGATGAAAACGCTAGCGAAAGGGTCAGCGTCGAGGCAGATGTAGAAGATCCTTTTGAACGCACTAAGAACTATGTTCTAAACCACAGCAGTGAACACTCAATTACCTCCACGTTTCACGGCAACGCAAGGACTTCACCACATCATCAGGTAAAAGCTGTTCCAGCCACTTCCTACATGCAAACCCACCCCAGTGCAGCTCCCGACTGTCATGCTGATCCCGCATATGTCACAAAACGGCACACAAATCCGCAAGCAAGTCGCCAGCCTCCTGCTAACAGTACTGTTCCAGACCTTCACCCAACAATTCAGCTGAATGCCCTTGCTGCACCATATCTTCCCACGTCTCTTTGCAACGATACCATAAACAATGCAATCCACAACAATCAACCAGCAACCTCCTATGTAAAGTCAGAGGCAACCGATACAACAGAGGTAGTAAAGTACTTACTTCGACATGAGCTCGCCAAGTCAGGCCTAGTAAACTACGACGACCATCCTGAAAATTATAGAAGCTGGAAAGCCGCTTTCAAAAATACATTAGGCGGTATCGGTTTTACTGCCGATCGTGAGCTGGATCTGCTGATCGGGTTGCTTGGCCCACAGTCTACAGAACGTGTCAAGAGCCTCAGGTCAGTTTACATCGACAATCCAACTGCAGGTCTCACCGCAGCATGGGAGCGTCTAGAACAGACTTACGGTAGTCCTGAAGCCATAGAGAATGCATTGCTCAAACGATTGGAAAATTTCCCAAGGATATCTGGTAAGGACAATATAGAGTTCCAGAGACTCAGCGACCTTCTTCTCGAAGTCCAGCTTGCCAAAACTGACCCTAAGCTACCTGGCCTCAGTTACCTGGACACTGCTCGAGGAGTTAACCCTATCGTTTGCAAGCTTCCGCATGGCCTACAAGAAAAGTGGATCCAAGTTGGGTCATCATACAAACGGGAAAACAAGGTTTCCTTTCCCCCGTTCTCCTACTTCTGCAATTTCGTCAGGAACATTGCTGACACCAAGAACGATCCTAGTTTTGCATTCAGCGAGTTCAATACTCCCTCACCTAAAGGTGACAACCTACATACTAGCTACAGGAACCGCAGAGGTCCCGTGTCTGTTAGGAAGACAGACATTATTCCCACTCCCGCCCCAAACAAGAGCGGCAAGATCGAAAACCCAAACCGATTATGTCCCATCCACAAGAAGCCTCATCCCCTCAAAAAATGTATCGGTTTCAGAAAGAAGCCCCTACACGAACGAAAGGAACTCCTAAAGACTTTTGGGGTATGTTATAGATGCTGTGCTTCCACCGATCACTTTGCCAAGGAATGTAAAACTCCTATCAAGTGCATAGAGTGCGGTTCCGAGGACCATGTGCAAGCACTCCATCCCCTTGAGTCCAATCCTTCACAACATGCAGACCTTCCTCCTGGGCAGAACCACAGCGGGAAGAGTACAGATCACGTACCTAATTCCACCATGGTATTTTCTTCGTGCACTGAAGTCTGTGGGGAAGACCACTGTGACAAATCTTGCGCTAAAATATGCCTAGTGAATATTCATCACAAGGATCAGCCAGAAAAGACTTTAAGGGTGTATGCTATCTTAGACGATCAAAGCAATCGATCGCTTGCACGATCCGAACTGTTCGATCTATTTTGCACAAAAGGAGAGGTTCACCCTTACACCTTAGGCACTTGTAGTGGAACTACAGAGGTTTTTGGAAGAAGGGCTCATGGATTTATTGTGTCCTCCCTAGAAAATAACCTACAATTACCCTTACCTACACTTGTAGAGTGTAACCAGATACCAGCCAACAAAGAAGAAATACCTACACCAGAAGTTGCCTTCTACCACCCTCATCTAAGGTCAATAGCCAGTGAAATCCCACCACTCGACAAAGATGCTAAAATCCTTCTTCTGCTGGGAAGAGATATTCTAAGGATCCACAAGGTACACAGGCAGGTCAGCGGACCTCCAGAGGCCCCATTCGCCCAGTACCTGGACTTAGGCTGGGTCATCATAGGCAACGTCTGTATAGGCAAAATGAAAAGGCCTACTAACATTTCTTCATTCAAGACAAATGTATTGCCAAATGGTCGTAATACTCACTTTGAGCCATGCCCACATCACTACTGGGTAAAGGAGAAGGTAACTAGCTGCAAGTTGCAACATTGCAACACAAACCTTTCCCGCACCTACTATGACAGCTTTGGTTCTACAGTTTTCAATGTAAGCAGTGAAGACGACAAGTTGGCTCCTTCGGCAGAAGACAAAGAATTCCTTAAAGTAATGGACAATGAGTTCTTTCAGGAAGATTCCAATAGTTGGGTAGCACCCCTACCCTTTCGCCTCCCGAGAGAGAAGCTACCAAACAATCTACATCAAGCAGTCAAAAGATTCTCCTCCTTAAAGCGTACCTTAAGCAGGAAGCCAGAGATGGAAAGACATTTTGTGGACTTCATACAGAATATCTTTGACAGGGGTCATGCCGAACCCGCACCCCCATTGAAAGAAGGAGAAGAATGCTGGTACCTCCCTTCCTTCGGTGTGTATCACCCACGAAAGCCAGACCAAATCAGAGTTGTCTTTGACTCCAGTGCCCAACATGAAGGCTTCTCACTTAACGACATGCTCCTCACAGGGCCCAACTTGAACAACAACCTCATTGGAGTCCTAATTCGCTTTCGTCAAGAACCTGTAGCGGTGATGGCCGACATTCAACAAATGTTCCACTGCTTCATCGTCAAGGAAGATAACAGGAATTACCTCAGGTTTCTATGGCACAAGGACAACGACATCAACAAAGAGGTAATTGATTACCGAATGAGGGTGCATGTCTTTGGGAACAGCCCTTCCCCAGCTGTAGCAATCTATGGACTAAAAAAGACAGCTCAGCTTGGAGAAGCTGAGTATGGATCCGATGCTCGTCAATTTGTTGAAAGGAACTTTTACGTAGACGACGGGCTCAAATCCTTTCCTACTGCTAAAGAAGCAATTAATCTTCTTACCAGAACAAAGGAGATGCTAGCTGTAGCAAATTTGAGACTTCACAAAATTATATCTAACAGCCAAGAGCTAATGAATGCATTTCACCCTGAGGACTATGCTGCCAGTGTGAAAGACCTTGACCTTGGGTCAGACACACCCCCTATACAGAGAAGTCTAGGTCTGCTGTGGAACATCAAGGCAGACACATTCACCTTCCAGGTGTCAACCTGTGACAAACCCTTCACCAAGAGAGGAGTCTTGTCCGTAGTGAACAGCATCTACGACCCACTGGGATTTATAGCCCCAGTCACCATCCAAGGTAAGATGTTATTAAGACAGCTTACTACTGATAACATAGATTGGGACACTCCGTTACCTATTGAGAAACAACAAAGATGGGAGAAATGGAGAGGTTCTCTGAAGACATTAGAACAGCTCCAAATTCCACGTTGCTATGCCCCAGTCTCCATCTCAGCCGCTGTCCAGAGGGAAATCCATATTTTCTCAGATGCATCAGTTGAAGCTATAGCTGCAGTGGCCTATTTGAAGACCTCAGGAGTTAATGGAGACATACACTGCAACTTTGTTCTAGGCAAGACAAAGCTAACACCAAAACCCGCACATACCATACCCAGACTTGAACTTTGTGCAGCTGTGCTAGCAGTGGAAATAGCTGAAGTCATAAAGAGTGAAATGGACATTAACATTGATTCCTTCATATTTTACACAGACAGCAAGATAGTGCTTGGTTACATTTACAACCAAACTAAACAATTTTACGTGTACGTCAGCAATAGAGTAGAACGTATCAGAAGGTTCTCCTTGCCAAAGCAATGGCACCATATTCCCACTGACCTTAATCCTGCCGATTGTGGGACAAGAGCTATATCTCCAGTAGCTCTCCTCGACTGCTTGTGGCTGTTGCCTCCAAGATTTCTTTCTGAAAACTCCTACTCAATTTCCACGGACACTACCTATGAACTGGTACATCCTGACGATGATAAAGAAATCAGGTCTATGTACACCACACTGTGTACCTCTGCGAGTTCAGAACAAAAACTAAAGTCGCATCGTTTTGAACGTTTCTCAACCTGGTCATCAGCTGTTAGGGCTGTTGCTTATTTGATACACATTGCCCACTGTTTTTAAAGGAGGTTCTGCTCGGACTTTCTCACGACCAATCAGGGAATTGGTGCTTCTTCTCCCAAGTGAGTGACTTAGGCAGGAGTACCGGCTATACCTGCTATGGCGGGGAGAATATCACTATCACTATTGACTGTGCTACTGTTGAAGTCCCACGATTATAAACGATAGACTGCAGGACTCAAGCCATCTGTTTTTTGGACGTCATGTTTCATTGTTCATTTACTGCATACCTTCTTGTGTTTGCGGGTATCTCGTATCTATGGTTTACACACCAGTTTTACCTTTAACGTTTCTTCCCCTACAGGTTCAAGTTGGACTTATCTTTATATATGTAATAGACTTTGAAATCTAAAGATTTCAGGCGGGGAGTGTCATGTTACATGATATTATTTTTATTATGTACTGTCTCTTTAATCCCTATCTAGTTTGACTCTTGTGGCATTCCTTAGTTTGCATGCTGCTCAGTCTCCTCCCCCTCTTTTCTGTATCAGTCATTTTAATGCTGTAATTCATGTGACCTGTATGTTTCTTCTACCTGCATGGAAGAATCGTTCTTTTACCTGTTGTAACTTGCATTCTACGGATCATACGACGAATAAACATCGCCAGATCTTCTTTCATGTGAGTTGTGACTGAGTAAGCTATCTGGAAAGGTGATTTGGGATGGATAATCTCTTCAGGGCAATGAGCTCTATGTGCTACTGAAACCCACATTCATAGCCTTAGCAGCCGATTCAGAATAATTCCACAAATTGCCAGATTATGGTTGTTCATTTATCTGTGGAGAATATGTTCATCGGTCCAGGAAATTCTTCGGTATGAGGATTCCTACCAAATTTTTGAAGGTGTGCAGCTTGTATGGGTAGTTGATAAGTTGAGGGGTGTTTAAGAAAGTTCCTCATCAGCCTGTCCTAGTTCCTCAGTTTCTCATCAGCCTAGGACAGGGCATTAAAGTTCATATGCGAGCAAGTCAAAATGACTTGTAAGCCACCATTCTTTTTTGGCGAGAAACAACATTGTCAGTATGGTTGATTTATTAGAGGCAAATAGACTGTGCACTCTGCAAGAGCAGTTGCTCCAGAGCTTAGTAAATGAGCAGAAGCTCTGCTGACTTCCATCATCCAATCATGTGCAAGCAAAAATGCTGTTTTTTAAATTTTCCTTGCATGTGATTGGGTATTCTTTGCAAAGTGAAGCTTTACCTCATTTACTAATCTCTGGAGCAACTGCACTTTGCGAATACACAGTCTATTTGCATTCAGTAAATCAACCCCTACAGTATTTGTCATTAAGTTTACACTGATATTTTATAAATACTCTTGCTAAAAACCTGCAAAAATGTAGTATTCCAATTAGGGTTGTCCCGATACCGATACTAGTATCGGTATCGGGACCGATTCCGAGTATTTGCGGGAGTACTCATACTCCCGCAAATACCCCCGATACCAAAATAGAATACTCCCCCCCCCCCGCCGCCGACGCATCCCGCCGCTACAACGCATCCCGCCGCATTCCCCGTTTGGTTAATACGGGCGGGGAACATTACAGCATTCATTTGAATAGCTGTAGTCTTTCCCGCCCGCCGCGTATAGACACTCCCCCTTGCTCGGGTGAACTGTCCAATCCCGAGCAAGGGGGAGTGTCTATACGCAGCGCGGCGCCAATCATTACAGCTGTTCAAAGCTGTAATGTTCCCCGCCCATATTAAGCAGTCGGCGGCAGCGGGGATGCAGCGCGATGAAGGTAAGGGGGACAGGACATGGCTGCATATGGGGAGACATTACTGGATACGGGGGACATTGCTGGATACGGGGGACATTGCTGGATATGGGGGACATTACTGGATACGGGGGACATTGCTGGATACGGGGGACATTGCTGGATGTGGGGGACATTGCTGGATATGGGGGACATTGCTGCATACGGGGGACATTGCTGGATGTGGCGGACATTGCTAGATATGGGGGACATTGCTGCATACGGGGGACATTGCTGCATACGGGGGACATTGCTGGATATTGGGACATTGCTGGATATGGGGGACATTGCTGGATATGGGGGACAATGCTGGATACGGGGGACATTGCTGCATACGGGGGACATTGCTGCATACGGGGGACATTGCTGGATATGGGGGACATTGCTGGATATGGGGGACATTGCTGCATACGGGGGACATTGCTGGATGTGGCGGACATTGCTAGATATGGGGGACATTGCTGCATACGGGGGACATTGCTGGATATTGGGACATTGCTGGATATGGGGGACATTGCTGGATATGGGGGACATTGCTGGATACGGGGGACATTGCTGCATACGGGGGACATTGCTGCATACGGGGGACATTGCTGCATACGGGGGACATTGCTGGATATTGGGGACATTGCTGGATATTGGGACATTGCTGGATATGGGGGACAATGCTGGATACGGGGGACAATGCTGGATACGGGGGACATTGCTGCATACGGGGGACATTGCTGCATACGGGGGACATTGCTGCATACGGGGGACATTGCTGGATGTGGGGGACATTGCTGGATGTGGGGGACATTGCTGCATACGGGGGACATTGCTGCATACGGGGGACATTGCTGGATGTGGGGGACATTGCTGGATATGGGGGACATTGCTGCATACGGGGGACATTGCTGGATGTGGCGGACATTGCTAGATATGGGGGACATTGCTGCATACGGGGGACATTGCTGCATACGGGGGACATTGCTGCATACGGGGGACATTGCTGGATGTGGGGGACATTGCTGGATATGGGGGACATTGCTGGATACTGGGGACATTGCTGGATGTGGCGGACATTGCTAGATATGGGGGACATTGCTGCATACGGGGGACATTGCTGCATACGGGGGACATTGCTGGATGTGGGGGACATTGCTGGATATGGGTATCGGTATTCGGTATCGGCGACTACTTGAAAAAAAGTATCGGTACTCGTACTCAGTCCTAAAAAAGTGGTATCGGGACAACCCTAATTCCAATTGAAAAACACTTTTCTGAAACGCTTGAAAAACATGCATGTACCATGTACAGAGAATCTACAATTATACCCTACTAGTGATAATTGTATACATCTGTATACCCAACTAATGATCAAACAAATAAACCAAAAGTGCAAAGAAATAAAAATTGTTAAAATTATGGGAAAATCCTGCATGAAAAATAAAGTCCACTCTTAGAGCCGGTTCACACTGGGGCGGCACGACTTTGGGGGCGACTCGGCAAGGCGTCCTGAAGACGTTTTTAGAGGCGACTTGCAAAATGACTTCTGTATAGAAGTCAATGCAAGTCGCCCCGAGTCGCCCCCAAAGTCGTACAGGAACCTTTTTCTAAGTAGGAGCGACTTGCGTCGCTACTATTAGAACGGTTCTATTGAATAGAATGGGACGCCTGACGAGTCGCCCTAGTGTGATCCGGCTCTTAAGCCTCGTACACACGGTTCGATTTTTGGAAGGGGATTGTCTGTTGACAGACTGTTGTCTGAAATTCTTACCATTAGTACTCCTTTTGACAATTGTTGTCCAATTTTCAGACAACAAATGTTGGATGACAGGCTAGTAAATTTTTGTCAAACGACAGCTACACGTCAGATTTTTGGATGGTCAGTACACAAATCCGTCACACAAAAGTCAAAAGTACAAACACACATGCTTGGAATCAATGCTCATCAAACAGGAAATTAGCAGAAGGGGCCCAAAGGGTGGCGCTCAAGAGCTGAAATTCCTCGTAGTACATCACTACGTTCGTGTTTGTGGCACGATAATTTGTGTAACGTTAGTTTGCAAGACAAGATTCTGGCACACACCCTTTTGACAAAAATCAGATGCTCGGTCGTCCAACAACCAGACCGTGTGTACAGGGATTTAAAGTCTTATATAGTCTCAAACTTCTTTTAACCACTTCAATACAGGGCACTTTAACCCCCCTCCTGACCAGGCCAATTTTCAGCTTTTAACGCTGTCGCACTTTGAATGACAATTGTACGGACAGTCATGCAACACTGTACCTCTTTTTGGAAAGCAGAACGTCCAAAGTATTTAGTAAGAGGCATGGCGATTTTTTTGAAGTTGCAATTTTTTGGGGGGGAAAATTAAGAAATTGCATTTTTTTCACAATTTAGTTTTATTTGCATACTGTCACCAGTGCAGTACAGCGTTATCATATAATAGGTGTGGCAATATGTAAAAAATAATAATACAAATTATTTTTTTCAATCTTTTTTTTCTCTTTTACGATTTTTTTTAACACATTGTGACCAGAGCAATACAGTGTTACCATCACTGGGGAAGTGATAAGGATTTTTTTTTTCCTATTACATATTATGATTGTTTATACCAGTGAATTTCACTGGTAAAAGCAACCAATTTTACTTAATGAAATGTATTCATTCAGTGTGCTTTGTTGTGATTAGCGGTGATTGCCCGGTCTGTACCATGTGATCACTGTGACCTATCACGCTAGCAACACAATTGTACACAACGGATGGCATGAAAGGAAGCCATCCATTTTTTACCATTTTCATGTGATCTGCTGTTATTGGTCACAGTGATTACATGGTACTGGCAGCAGTCTGGTACACTGATCAGTCATCGGTTGTGTCCAGCCAACACAGCCAGGTACAGATTGTGCCGCAGCACTGATCTGGGAGGACGTCTCCAGGTCAACAAAAATCCTGCCCAGCCGTAGGTTAAGTACTCTTAAGTACTGGTTAAGTACTCTGCATATATTGTGAAAATAATATTCCAAACACCACGACCGTTCCCATGTGGACATATCCTCACCCTGAAATAATAAACCGTCTATTAGGCATAACCCCTTCTTTGGGGTTAAAAGCGCCCCGCAGACGACCGGAAAAAAAATGCGGCCTCTGCCCCAGTGTGAAAAGGGTCTTAATGACTTAATTTTGATCAGTCTACTACCTCACAAGAGGAAATTTTTGGAGAGCAAGTTTAATCATTTGCCGACCTGCCGCCATTATTATACTGCACCAGGTCAGCACAATCCCACAAGGCGTTGTAGCTGTACGTCGGAGGTGCCAATGCTCATGACCAGCAGTCGCAATGACCGCCGGCCAAGTGTGATCGCAGATACGAGAGGAAGAACAGGGACGTGTGTGTGCAAAAAATATTGCTTTTTTTTTCAAAATTGTCGTTCTTTCTTTATTTATAGCGCAAAAAATAAAAACCGCAGAGATGATCAAATACCTCAAAAAGAAAGCTCTATTTGTGGGTAAAAATGGACTTCAATTTTGTTTGGGTACAGCGTCGCACGACAATTGTCAGTTAAAGCGACGCAGTGTTGTATCAAAAAAAATAGCCTGGACATTAAAGCGTTTGTAAAGGAAATTTTTTTTTTTGCTTTAAAATAACAAACATGTTATACTTGCCTCCACTGTGCAATTCGTTTTGCAGAGTGGCCCCGATCCACGTTTTCTGGGGTCCCTCGGCGGCTGACTGTGGTCCTCCCCGCAATTACTCACCACAGTAATGCGAGGGCTTGCATAGTGGTCAGTAATTGCGGGCGCGCTCCCGTGATACAGCGAGTGGCCATAGCCACTCACTGTATCACTCGGCCCCGCCCCTCGGCGCGCCGCGTCACTGGATGTGATTGACAGCAGCGCCAGCCAATGGCTGCGCTGCTCTCAATCCATCCGCTCTAGCCAATCAGCGGCCAGGCTGAGCGACGAAGAGGATCTCGGGACCGTGCTGGACTTTCGGCGGGTCAGGTAAGTAAAACGGGGGTTCGGGGGGGGCTGGCAACACCAGATATTTTTTCACCTTAATGCATAGATTGCATTAAGGTGAATTTTTTTTTTTAATTTACAACTCCTTTAAGAAGCCAAATCTTCCGGGGCTGAAGTGGTTAACAGTGTTTTTACTCCAGTGGAGTAAACGTATGTCAGGTTGATACACTTGGTGAGGTTGCTCCATGTAAGTATATGAAATCTATAAGATATGTGAGGGATCTATTGTATATGCTGGACTACCTGTAAGTGAAAGTTTATAAAGAGTGATCAATTTTATAATGAATAATCATATGTATATTTAATAGAAAGTTGTTTAATTCTGAGTCATCTCCCTTATGTCTATTGGGAAAAAATACACAATTGTATAACTATGTCTATTATTGTTATTTTAGATCACATTATCAAATCATCATTTCATGGATGATGGTCCTCAGAAAGCATGGATACATGCAAAAGGGAGTTGACCAATTTGCAGTAGAAAATAGTACTGTATGTGTCCACAGTCTTGATGATTATGTATGATAAGTAGTAATGTTGAATTGTGTAATATATGTAACAGTATATGGTATATGCTTTTTGTACCTATAAATTATGTATGTTTGTATTTCAAGCCAGGGGCAGGTACACTAATGCCGCGTACACACGATTGGTTCGTCTGATGAAAACGGTCCGATGGACCGTTTTCATCGGACGAACAGATCGTGTGTGGGCCCCAACGTTTTTTTTCCCATCGGTGAAAAAACTTAGAACCTGTTTTAAAATTATCTGATGGTTAAAAAACCGACAGAAAAAAAACAATCGTCTGTGGGCAAGTCCATCGGTTAAAAATCCACGCATGCTCAGAATCAAGTCGACGCATGCTCGGAAGCATTAAACTTAATTTTTCTCAGCCCGTCGTAGTGTTTTACGTCACCGTGTTCTGACACAAACGGATTTTTAACTGATGGTGTGTAGGCAAGGCTTCATCGGATATCTGATGAAAAAATCCATCGGTCCGTTTTCAATGGATGAACCGATCGTGTGTACCTGGCATCAGTATAGGGTAGATGGGTTAGATATCATGAGAGCTGGCCCTTGCTGCTGTCAGGGGAGCAGAGATTGTGAACAGAAACAAGTGTTAAGAGTTATCTTTATTTTCTCTCTTTTTGTACTTTTCTGTTTATAATAAAATTGTTTTATTGAAAAACATTTATTAGCTCTATATATTTGTGGCACCATTAAAATAACCCTTGTCCATTTCTCTACCATTTTTCTATTTGGGATGTGGGTGCCTTGATCTTTTGAGTTGGTGTAATTTCAATGAGGTAACTGGTGTTTGAGGTCCTAACCTATTTTGATTCTAGGATGCCTCTTATTTCTTCTGTTTGCAAAGGTGTGCATTAGAGGTAGATGCATAATGGATCTGTGATCTAGTGCTACTTCTAGATGCTCTATGTGGTTTTTCCCCATCTGCTTCTAAGGTGGACACGGTCATCTGTTTGGTGCAGGTCCCTGCGGATGTTTTCTAAGTCCTGTCAGGGAGTTATTTCTATACCTTCTGAGACTGCCGCGTTTGGACCGAATGTGGTACAATATCAGCCTTACTATCTGTATGGCTGAAATCGCACCACACAAACATCGTATGTAATGTGAACAGCAGTGCTCTGTGAATTACATGCAATGTCTGGCATCGCACAAGTGTGAACCGGGCCTAAAAGACAGCTCTTGGTCCGGACTAAAGACGGGTAGCTGGTGGGACCAGCTTCTAATCATGTAACCACTGTAAAATTTATGTAAACTACCCCTATGCTGGTAGATATGTTTTTCCAAAAGGATTTTTACCAAGACATCCTTGATAAAAATCTGCTGCCATCTAACAGGATGATGAAGATAAAAACGAGGGTGGACATTTTAGCAAGACATTGATTCCAAACACAAAGCCAAGGAAACTCAATTGGTTTCGAAGCAAGAAAATAAAGCTGCTAGAATGGTGCAGCCAATCACCTGACTTGAATCCAACAGAAAATCGATGAAAAGAACTGAAGATCAGAGCTCATAGATGAGGCCCATGGAACCTTCAAGATTTGAAGACTGTTTGTGTGGAAGAATGGGCCAAACTCACACCTGAGCATGCGACTAGTTTCTCCATACAGGAGGCGTCTTGAAGCTGTCATTACCAACAAAGGATTTTGTACGAAGTATTAAACAGGCTGACAACTCATGGGGCCTCCAGGCAATAAGAGTTAATGGGGCCCCCGGGCAATAGGAGATTATGGGGCCCCCAGGCAATAGATTATGGGGCCACACAGTAAACACATACATACACAGTATACACACACACACACATACAGTATACATACACAGTACACACACACACATACAGAATACACACACACAGAAACATAATATACACACACACACACACACTGAAAAGTTACTGGAGAGGCAGGGCAGCTATAATCTTTGGATTTTTTTTAAAAACACATATTTTTACATACTGTCCCTGGTTTTACTGAGGCTGGCAACCCTGATAGGGCCCCCTAGTGGCATGGGGCCCTCGGGCAGTGCCGAGAGCCCGAATGGTCAGTCCGCCCCTGGTATTAAATACATTTCAGTTAGCGTGTTCAATACTTTTCCCTGTGTCATTCCATTTTATTACACATAGCTTAATTTCTGAACTGATTGGTTTTGATTTATTTGTATGTATGGATTACATGGGATGTTACTGATGTGGTGAAAATTTCATAGAAAAAAGGGTGACGTGTTCAATACTTATTTTACCCGTATATGAGAGAATAGACATAACAAATAATTGCTTTAATTGGTCTTGTACAAGTCACCTTTAGCTTTCTAGTCTAATAACTATGTGTTTTGATATCAAATATCTGAAATGGAACACTTTGCCGTACAGAAGAACTGTATGCATATGTTTCTTTGTTTCCAATTAAACATCCATTTTTTGTAAGATTTGGCCATCAATGAAAGAGGTCAAGTCTACTGAAGACAGTGTCATGCTTTGCTGGAAAATTGTAGACAGCCTTATCTGCCTTTAAAATACAAAACACCTTTCCTTAACCTCCGCTTGATCAGCGGGGATCGCTCCGCTGATCCCTGCTGAGCCGGCAGATGACAGGGCGGTCCCCGCACACTGTGCAGGGACCGCCCTGTCTTTTCTCCACTCTCCTCTATGTGGGGATCGGATGAACCCGGACCGTCTGTCTGTGTTCACCTGATCCGATCTGCAGACAGATTGAAAAATAGGGTTTTCCTCCATCTGCAGAATCGGAGGATTGCGGTGACACCCGCAATCTCATAGGGACCAATGTATGTCCCTTTTTCATCTGTACATGGATGGATAAAAAAGCGGACATACGGTCCGCCCAGTGTGAAAGAGTCCTTAAGGATAACTCCACTTTTGTGACAATAAAATGGCAAATAAAAAAAATATTTTCAATTACAATAAATACAATTGCTGCACAAGTCATATTGTAATTTAATTATATTCAATATTCAATTTCAATCTGCAGCTCTGTAATTTTCGATAAAATGCAATGCAATATGGCAACCTGAGGGTGTGCTGTACACAGATGTTGTACAAAACCCCCACCTTCCCCAGATTTGTAATTTCCTGCTTGTGGGATTGGCTCACCGATTTTCCCAGAAGTCTGCACTTTGGTACAAGTCAGATTTTGGGCATCCCTTGCAACAAAAGTTTTATTTTTGGCGAGATACTCTCAAAATCATGTCTAAAGGGATACAGACCCTGCCACTTTCCTCATTAGAGCCCTGAAAGTGCAGTAGCTGATTGAAAAATATAAAATCACTCCCATTAGATTCACTTTTCACATAGACACAGACAGTCATTTCTTCAGAATAACAAATGGTAGGAATTGGCAATAAAGTTTTTTTTAACCACTTAAGCCCCGGACCAATATGCTGCTAAATGCCCAAAGGCGTTTTTACAATTCGGCACTGCGTCGTTTTAACAGACAATTGCGCGCTCGTGCAACGTGGCTCCCAAACAAAATTGGCGTCCTTTTTCCCCCACAAATAGAGCTTTCTTTTGGTGGTATTTGATCACCTGTGCGGTTTTTATTTTTTGCGCTATAAACAAAAATAGAGCGATAATTTTGAAAAAAATTCAATATTTTTTACTTTTTGCTGTAATAAATATCCCCCAAAAACATATAAAACATTTTTTTCCCCTCAGTTTAGGCCGATACGTATTCTTCTACCTATTTTTGGTAAAAAAAAAATCGCAATAAGCGTTTATCGATTGATTTGCGCAAAATTTATAGCGTTTACAAAATAGGGGATATTTTTATTGCATTTTTATAAAAAAAATATTTTTTACTACTAATGGCGGCGATCAGCGATTTTTTTGGTGACTGCGACATTATGGCGGACACTTCGGACAATTTTGACACATTTTTGGGACCATTGTCATTTTCACAGCAAAAAATGCATTTAAATTGCATTCTTTATTGAATGTGGGAGTTAACCACAGGGGGCGCTGAACGTGTTAGGCTTCACCTAGTGTGTGTTTACAACAGTAGGGGGGTGTGGCTGTAGGTCTGACGTCATCGATTGTGCCTCCCCTATAAAGGGGATGACACGATCGATGCGCCGCCACAGTGAAGCACGGGGAAGCCATGTTTACATACGGCTCTCCCCGTTCTTCAGCTCCGGGGGAGCAATTGCGACGGAGCGGCTATAAACGAATAGCCGCGCCGTCGTCCCGGATCGCTCCTCGAGGGAATCCGCCCGCAGCGGGGGGGTCCCGATCGGACCCCCCACCTGCTAGAAGGCAAGGACGTATATATATGTGCCCTTCTGCCTGTCCGTGCCATTTTGCAGACGTAAATAGTCGTGTGGCGGGCTTTAAGTGGTTAAATCCCTGCAATGTACATAGATTACCCAGAGGGGAATGTTTTTTTCTTAACAAAAGTAACTTTTTACGACCACATCACACTAGAAATTATGTCTCAAGCAATTTGTTGCCAGTGACAAAATCACCTGTGTGACATGAAGCAACTAAACCATGTAAACATTTGCAAAGGGTTTGTACAAGATCTATCACCTTCTCCTAAGGTACCGGCGGCAGCTGGTCAAGCAAGACATTGCCATGATGCTGCTGAAGCCAGTAGCGATCAATTTTCTGTAGCATTTCGAACATCTGTTAGCTAAAGCAGAAATGTTCACATCAATGTACCTGCATAGCACCATGGGATACAATAAGGGTGTGTCTATGCCCAACTTTTCAAATTTTTTGTAACTTTCCAGAATTTTTACTTCTTCAGCCTTGTCAGGTATGTTTAAGTCCTACTGATTTTATCCAGAAAGTTCTGAAGGCATTAGTGCTTGCTGTCATCATCTGACACCAATGTATTACTATACAACTCATGACAGGTTCACATATCTATTTTTGTAGATACAAGGGGCCAGATCCAGAGAGAGAGTACGCCGGCGTATCTACTGATACGCCGGCGTACTTTCAAATTACCCGCGTCGTATCTTTAGTTTGAATCCTCAAACCAAGATACGACGGCATCTGGGTTCGATCTGACAGGCGTACGGCTTCGTACGCCTTCGGATCGTAGATGCAATACTTTGGCGTCCGCTGGGTGGAGTTCGCGTCATTTTCCGTGTCGGGTATGCAAATGAGCTTTTTCCGACGATCCACGAACGTACGCGCGGCCGTCGGATTCTCTTACGTTGTCTCTAGTCGGCTTTTTCCGGCGTATAGTTAAAGCTGCTATTTTGCGGCGTATAGATAGACTTGCCATGTTAAAGTATGGCCGTCGTTCCCACGTCGAAATTTAAATTTTTTTTTTGAGTAAGTCGTCCGTGAATAGGGATGGACGTAAGTCACCTCTAAGTTCAAAAAATTACATCGTTGCGACGTCATTTCGCGCAAAGCACGGCGGGAAATTTCTAAACGGAGCATGCGCAGTTCAATCGGCGCGGGGACGCGCTTTATTTAAATGAATCACGCCCCCTAATCGGCGATTTGAATTCCACCGCCAGAAATACACTACGCCGCCGTAACTTACGGCGTGAAATCTTCCTGGATTTGACTTAAAGCCAGGTAAGATACGGCGGCGTAGCGTATATCTGATACGCTGCACCGATCCATTTCTATGTGGATCTGGCCCAAGATTTCTTATTCTGTTTGGCAGGTACATAAGACTGCACCCAGCATGAATATTATAAACTACAAATCAGATGTACATCTTGATAAGTGCGCCATACTGTGCTTGCACAAATGCAAATAAATGTTTCATTTTCTCCCCACAGTTTGCTTCGGTGACATAAAAATGCAGGGCTGGGATACAGAGAGAGAAATATACAGGGCTTCATGGGCACGTCTACAATCTTCCTGACACAGTCACACTGGTGGATTACTCAACCTAAGTATCACGTAAAAGTTGTTCTTCAACTAGCCCTACCTCCCACAGTCTTACTGCATTACATACATTCCGTCCCAACTCTGAGTTCAACCCATGTAATGAGGAACTGAAACAGGAGCAACAGTTAGTGTGCAGTTAACTCCTTACTAGCCCTTAGTTTCTGCATTCTTCTTAAAATTAATACAAAAAAAAAAAAAAAAAAACACTTAAACAAGCTGTTAGACCCTATATTTCAAATATTGAAAACATGCAGAAATAATGCAAAACCTAACCACATAAATAAAAACACCCTTTAGTGCTGTTCACACTGGTACATGTGATTGAGTCACAAAGAAACACATGAGAAAGGGAGTCACAATATTTTTAACGGTGCCTGTTCACATTAATGCGACTCTGCGTGGTGCGATTTTGGAAAAGGTTCACGTGCTACAATTTCAGTGCAATTTGTCTCCATAGAATATGCCAAACACATCCAAAGTCGCATCAAAGTTGCACTATGTGTCCGTATTGAATGTTTTATCAAAAGTGCATCGCAGTAGTTTGAACTGAGCCTTAAATTTTTTTTTAACATAAGTCATACAATATTTTAATATTTCAGCAGCTAATGTAATTATCTGAAACTAGTCTTTTTACTAAACTGCCATAAATCAGCTGAAGTGGAAATTAGGCTTATAGTGGGAGGGCTTTCTTATTAGACTGAGAAGAAGGAAAAGGTAATTAGAAGGGCTTCAATAAAAAGAAAGTGCTATGGTTGAACTAGATGGACTTGTGTCTTTTTTCAACCTGACTAGCTATGTAACTATGTAAGAGTATGTATCTCAGGATCAGACAAAGCATAGGCAGGAGATGGGGCATTGGTACGAAAACTGTAGAATAGCAGGCTCTGTACAGTGCAGTCACTGCTAGGAGCTATACATTTTTTAACAAATCCTCCAGCAGTTACAACATTTTCTACTTAAATGTTCCATTAATTTATACATAGAACAGATATTGCTTGACCTTATCAACCTGGCTGTAATCGAATTATGTGCTTACTAGTCATATAGACCTAAACATGCCTGCTCACTACCCTCTGCTGCCCAGTTTTATCCTTTTGTTCATCAGAAACAAACTCTCACATAAAACAAAGCATTGCTCTGCCCATGCAGCCCCATGGGAGCAAGGAAAGTCAGTCCTGTGTAATTTCTGTGTCACTATGGTCAGATAGTCAAAACTTTCATAGGACTGATAATGTTCACCCACCCCAATGTAACAGTGCTTGGTCAATGCCCAAGCAGCAGTTCTATCACATTAGAGAAAGGCAAGTGAATTTTGGTTGCCACCTGTCCAGGATTCACCTGGACAGTCTGGGTTTTGAATCATGTGTCCGGGTTTCAGCCCACCTGAAACCTGCACACATTATTCAGCCCTTCTGGTGGCCCACTGTGCCTGAGCCTAAGCTGTGCCGCCATGGCTGTGTCCCAAGATCAGGTCCGCCGTGACAGATACATTTTTTTGGTTTGGTTTGGGGGGTGGGGGAGAGCAGGATGAGTTTGTGAGGAGGGCATCTATAGAAGGGAGTAAAGCTAGTACTGATGCTGTGTGCCTGCAGCCAGCTTAAGTTGCTCTGTGCATTCCACGGTATAGTGGCCTCTGCAGCGATTGGGCAATGGATTTGGTCTCTTTAGGCTCATTCACACTAGTGGTTGGAGGGCAGTAGGATCCTGCTTTTAAGTCGCACTTTTACTGCCCCCACCCTCAACCATTACCCCTTTGGCTGCAGAGGCAGCAGCTGGGGGTGTGATCTTTTTTACATACTTTCTTTATATACATATATGCCTAGATTCAGGTACGTTGCCGCAACTTTGTGGCGGCCTAGCTTAAGGCATTTAAGCTACGCCGCCGTAAGTTAGCGAGGCAAGTACATGATTCACAATGTACTTGCCTGCTAAATAACGGCGGCGTAGCCTAAAGCGGGCTGGCGTAAGGGCGCCTAATTCAAATATGTGTAAGGGGGCGTGTTTTTATGTTAATGGGGCTTGACCTTACGTTTTTGAGGTTATTATTTTACTCCGCATGCGCCGGGCGCCTACATTTCCCAGTGTGCATTGCGGCTAAGTACGCCGCACGGGCCTATTGATTTCGACGTGGACGTAAACGACGTAAATCACGATTCAAGGACGACTTGCGCAAATGACGTAAAAATGTTGACGCGGGAACGGCGGCCATACCTAACATTACTATTCCAACTAGGGCCTAGCTCTAACTTTAGGCGGCCTATCTCTAACGTAAATGGCATAAAAGTACTGCGTCGGCCGGGCGTACGTTCGTGAATCGGCGTATCTACTAATTTACATATTCTACGCCGACCGCAATGGAAGCGCCACCTAGCGGCCATCCGAAATATTGCAACCTAAGATAGGACGGCGCAAGCCGTCGTATCTTAGATATGTTTAAGTGTATCTCTGATTGAGAATACACTTAAACATAAGTCGGCGTAGATTCTGAGTTAGGTCGGCTTATCTACTGATAACTGTTACTGAATCTACCTAATACTGTATATGTGTGTGTTTATGTATCATGGGTGGCACAGTGGTGTAGTGGATGCCACTTTCGTCTAGCAGTAAAAAGGGTCAATGGTTCGAATCCCAACCATGACACTACCTGCCTGGAGTTTGCATGTTCTACCTGTGCCTGCGTGGGTTTCCTTCGGGTACTCCGGTTTCCTCCTACACTCCAAAGACTTGCTGGTAGGTTAATTAAATCCTGTCTAAATTGTCCCTAGTATGTGTATGTATGAATGTGAGTTAGGGACCTTAAATTGGAAGCTCCTTGAGGGTAGGGACCAGGGGTCAAGTCCTGGGGAAAAAAGTGTGGGAACTCCCACCCAAGATCCACTCCCCCACCCAAAAAAAAAAATGATACGCTCATATACATAATTACTAAAGCGCATGTTTTTATTTTAAGCAAGTTCTTTCTAAATCCTGTGATAACTCGCGGCAGACCTCCGCAATGTCTCCTGGGAACAATGACAAAAACTCCCAGGAGACATTGCGCCATCGAGGAAGTGACGGAATACCCGAACACTACCCGATGAATCCATATTCAGGAAGCAGCCAGTAACATAAAAGATTACTAAGGTTCGCCTGCCCCTGACAGTGAGTCAAGCTGGGCATTGCCGCTTAGTGAAGGATTGGCTCGGCTGCTCTAGTCCTGCAAAGGAAACTGCGTTCCTGCTGTAAAAAAAAGTGCAGGAACTCCGTTCCCACGCGTTCCCGCAGGACTTGAGCCCTGGTAGGGACTGATGTGAATGTAAAATGTACTGTATATGTAAAGCGCTGTGTAAATTGATGGCGTTATATAAGTACCTGATATAAATAAAAAAACATATTAAATGTATACACACGCTTATATCGTTTTATAATAGTTTTTTAATATAATGTTCTAACCCATTATGTGTTTTACTTCACATATTTTTCCTTCTGTATCACTACCAATGGAACAGTGTGCTGTATGTATTCTTTGTAGAGCTTATGACATGACACTTTTTAATATCATTGTGTATTACAGGCATACCCCGCTTTAAGTACACTCACTTTACATACACTCGCGAGTAAGGACATACCTGCGAATGTATGTAAAGTGCCTTACAAGTACTGTACGGACATTTTGCAGCCGCAGTAGAAGGAGCTGAAGCTCCAAGAGCATACCCCACCCTGTTCCAGTGTGCCCCTGACACCCCCACTACAGCCCCTGAGACCTCAACTACAGCTCTTGACACCCCCACTACAGTCCCTGACCCCCCCACTACACCCTAAAAGTGAAAAAGTGTATTTTTTCACTTTAAGTACATTTTCGTTTTACATACATGCGCTGGTCCCGTTGTGTACTTAACAGTGGGGTATGCCTGTATATGCCTTTGCCAGAGATAATTTTAGATGCATTGATCCATGTTTTTCTGATATATTTGACATGGGTGGATTGAAGGATTATGGACGTCCATTCGTGTTTTTCTTCTTTCTTTTATCCTTATATTTTTAGCCATTTTTTACTGTATTTTTATTTTTCTAACAAATTGTCCCTTTACACAAATTATCCTTTGGTGATTCCTTTCGTCCAGATTACTGTTATATAGCTGTTTTTCTTCTGACAGTTGTTGTCTCATCCATCCCCTCCCTGATTAGCCCTATTGCTGTTGGTGTGACAGTGTATATTTTCCCCTCTTCATGGGGGGCGGGTCAGCCTGAAGAAGGCTGGGTCACAAAAACGTGTTGTGGCCCACCCCCTTCCTAGTTTGTGTGCCTTGTCTTTCTGTAGTTTGAGAGGCGCGTGAGATCCAGTGACGCTGCCGTTTCTCTGTCCATCCACACAGCAGGTCCTGGCTGCTCAGCCAAGTGTGTCCACCCATGGTTCTTCTGTGTTCATCCTATAACTCGTTGATGCTCTCAGTCTTGGTTATAATGAATAGTGTCTTTCGCGCTACTACACAGTGAATAAATAAACAAAATCTTCCAAGATAAACAGTGTAAAAAATGCAGCAAAAACTAGCAGCATTTACAATACACAGCAATAAGTAAATAAATTAAGTAAATTCTTGCGCAAAATAAAAAAAAACACCAATTAATCAAAAGGTGCATAAATAGTGGTGAATGGTGAAAAAATAATAATACTCCAAGGTGCAATAAATGACCAACATTAAATAGATAAATATAAATAATAGTCCATGTGCAAAGTGGCAGTAAATACTGCTAAAGGTGAAGAACTGAATGTCCACAAATCCCAGAGAGGAAAAACTTCTGTCTGGTCTCCCAGAACTCTCACCTCACTAACGAATAAAGCCAGCAATATGAAATAGCCTTAGAAATCTTTAACATTCCACACGAACACTCCACTGGTGCCTCTCCGTCCAGATAGCCAAAAGTCTTATCTAGTCTCCTCACTCAATACCTGTAAAATCTCCATCCAGGGAAACAAGAGGAAGAAAGAGAGCCTCCAATGGTGTAGTATAAAACCAACAGGGAACGTATGCCCTTACATGAAAAAAGTTTGGGATTGGCCGTGGGCAGACGTACACCTGGAGTGACGTGAAACGGCGCAGAGGATGCCACTGTTCATTTTATATGCACTCGTTTAACTTTTTTCATGTAAGGGCATACATACCTTATCCTGTGTGAATTTCCTTAGGAACTGGTTGAAATTGGCTCAGTGGGTGGCCCTGCCGACACTGCTGTGTTCAACAAAAGTGGATCACTCAATCCACTTTTGTCGAAAGAGCCTGCTGGAAAATTTGCAGCTGAAGAGTGGCTGCATCCAGTTAGGTGCAGTTGCTGTTTGGGTAATTCCACAGCTGGTGGGGCCGGCTGTCAAAATACAATAGCTGCACAGAAACTTTGTTTATTGGTGCTGTATATATAACATGGATGAAGACTGTAGGCTGAGCGAAAAAAAAGGCTAGCCATACATGTCAAAATTTCCCTCATTCAGCCTTGCAGGCTGAACTAGAGAAATCAATAGATTCACCCATCCACACAGGTTACCTATGTACCCAAACAGTGGCTGCATCTGAAAGGAAGCAGTCACTTTCGGACAAAAATTTTCAACCTGGCTCCTTCGATTTTCAGATCAAAGTTTGCCAAGTCAGCATTAATAACAAATAACAGATTATGAGAAGTCTGCCGCCCACATATGAAAACGGTGTTCAAACCACACGTGAGGTATCGCCGCGATTGTTAGAGCGAGAGCCAAAATTCTAGCCCTAGACTTTCCTCTGTAACTTTAAACATGCAACCTGTAGAATTTTTTAAACGTCGCCTATGGAGATTTTTAAGGTAAAAAGGTAAAAGTTTGACGCCATTCCACGAGCGGGCGCAATTTTGAAGCATGACATGTTGGGTATCAATTTACTCTGCGTAACATTATCTTTCACAATATAAAAAAAATTGGGCTAACTTTACTGTTGTCTTATTTTTTTAATTCAAAGTGAATTTCTTCCCAAAAAAGTGTGCTTGTAAGACCGCTGCGCAAATACGGTATGACAAAAAGTATTGCAATGACCGCCATTTTCTTCTCTAGGGTGTTAGAAAGAAATATATAATGTTTGGGGGTTCTAAGTACTTTTCTAGCAAAAAAAAATGTTTTAAACTTGTAAACACTGAGTCTCAAAAACAGGCAAGGTCCTTAAGTGGTTAAATGCCACGGCCTACCTGAGTATTGTTTGACTACAGTGTACCCATCTTCTAATGGCTCCTTCCAGCAGGATAATGCACCATGTCACAAAGCTCAAATCATCTCAAACTAGTTTCTTGAACATGACAATGAGGTCACTGTACTCCAATGGAGTACCTTTGGGATGTGGTAGAATGGGAGATTCGCATCATGGATGTACAGCCGACAAATCTGCAGCATCTGCGTGATGCTATCATGTCAATGTGGACCAAAATCTCTGAGAAATGTTTGCAACACCTTGTTGAATCGATGCCATGAAGAATTAAGGCAGTTCTGAAGACAAAAGGGGGTCCAACCTGGTACTAGCAAGATGTACCTAATAAAGTGGGCGGTGAGAGTATATCTGAAAATTATTTAGCATGGTATGCCCAAAATGTATTTCATTAGATTGTAGTATTAATTCAGCAACTGAACAAATTACAGTCTGTTACTTTAATTATTAAACTGCTTCATGTCTAAATGTACCTTTCTTCAGGGTGGACTCCTTTTTTAACGCATCATAAAAGCAGTTGGTGTACACTCTTTAAAACAATGGCATTTTGCTGTGTTTAAAACTCTTATTGCCATTTACAATTGTTCAAAATTTTCTACAATCAAGAATGTATTTTTGAACCAGGACTCATGTCACTAATAAGGGAGAATGTAATTATTTTGGATGAAATTAACATACGCTAAAGAACTCTCATAGTCTGAAATGCCACTTTTAATCGAGCTTGCAATGCACAGGCTAAATGCGAAAAAAATCAGACAACGCATTTCAACGAAGCGAAAGAGAGTCTGGTTTCAGTGACGGTTTGGTAGTAAAGCTGAATATCTGGATATAAAACCTGTTCCTCCAACGCTGACCATACCACAAGGTGCTGCTATTCTGTGGACGGGCGAGCCCAGGGCTTGTCACTCTGCTTCTTCAAGATCGCATTTTAATATTAAGTGAAATCAAATCTAGTATCTAATCCATGCAAAGATTCTCCTTAAAGGGGAAAGATATTATTCATATTGATTATGACAGATGCTGAACACATGCAACAGACAGTCTAGTCAGCTCATACAGAGAAGATTTTTGTGGAAAGTTTTTGTCGAATGATGTTTGTCAAGAAAAAAAAAAATAGACACTGGAAAAAAAAATGTCTGGTTCTATTTTCTAAACTTATAAGGAATGCAATGCAACATCAAAGGAAATCAGGCAATAAAAAAAGTATGCAATGACATGCAGCAATTAATTATTAGATAAAATAATCTTTTTGTTCCCCAAATCTCAAATCAAATTTGTTGGCTGCTATTGCTAACATCTCTTTCTGAAAATGCTAGCTACCTGGCTATTGTACTAATCCATTGGCTTTAATAGTTTGAATAACAATCTTGGAACCTGACTCTGACTACACTGAGGCCCTGTACACACGAGCGGATATCCGATGAAAACGGTCCGCCGGACCGTTTCACTCTGACATTTCTGCTCCGGATTTTAATCTGATGGCTCTTCACACCATCAGATCAAAACCCCTGCGGAAAACATACGCGGTGACGTGGCCGCGCCGTTGCCGCGACGATGACACGGCGACGTGCGCGACCCTGGAAGGTAAATACTTCCACGCATGCGTCGAATCACTTTGACGCATGCGAGGGATGGGGATCGGTCAGACTTATCCGGTGAGTCTGTACAGACGACCGGATAAGTCCGACGGACAGGTTTCCAGCGGATAGATTTCTTAGCATGCTAAGAAATTTTTATCCGCTTGAAAACGGTCGGCTGGACAAATGTCCGCCGAAAAATGTCCGCTAGGCCGTACACACGACCGGATTTGTCTGCTGGAACTGATCGGCGGATAAATCCCAGCGGACAGATCCGGTCGTGTGTACGGGGCCTTACTGCTTACTTGTTCTATACTAAACCCAGGACCCTGCATTCACGATATCTGGTCTCCCACAGTACGCGGAACATGGAAATGCAATTATTTTAGTATATATAAACTGCTAAATACCTTTTCTCATTAGCAGTATTGTAATCACATGCACCTTCCCAAGAAAAAAAAACTCTCTAGAAATACACATCAAACTGAGCATGTGCAGCCTGACTCCGGTAACTCAGTCTTTTTGATTTTTTGGAGTCAGTGGAAGAAGGGGAGGATCAGAGAAGACAGGACCAAGCAGCCTTTTTTACACAATGCAGAGGAGTAAAACAAAATCAGGTTTATATCCATTTAAACCCCTTAGGTTCCACAGTGAGAATAACAAGCATGCTTTACTGCATAAACAGACTGATTTTACTGTTGTGGGTTTAGTAACATTTTAAATATAAAAAGCTAGTTTAACCTAAAGAGCAGCATTATCACACTAGGATGTGAAGTGTAGTAGGACTACAGGACATCATCTCCTTTTCTCCATAACATAGGTGTCCTGTAGTCCACAAAGAGAACTCAGGTAAGGCTGATAACAATGTTTGAGGTTTTAACTCATCAGATCACTACAGGAAATTAGTAGATCACTGGATTTCTGGCAGGATCAGCTGTAATTTTTGTACTGATCTAACTGATTTAAGAAAATGCTTTCATGGTCTTTTTACCAGATTATCCTCCCTGGCGGTATGATTATGTCAGATTTTTGCGTCTCAACGCGGTATAATTGTTTTGCATAGAAATTTGGTGTTTTAAATTGTAGGCCTGTAATTCTGAGGAATAACTCACTTAAATCTTTCCAAACAAGAGTCTAGTAGACATCCCGGGTATGATAAAGTTTGAAATACGAAATCATAAATTATAATATAATAAATAACTATAAATAATTATCAAAAATGATAACATAATAATAGTAATAAAATATATTCAATAATGTAATCAAAAACACTTAAATTTGCTCAGTTGCAGAATTGTCGCTGTCGTCACTTTAAGTGTTTGATGACAAATTTCCCCCACAAATCACTATCGCTTAATTCTGCAAGTGTTCTAATTTACTATCGCTGTTTTCTAGCTGGTCTAAAACCACTTTTGACGTAAAGAGATGCTTTTTGGCTGCCCTGGACAATCTCACGTTTCCAGGCAGAAAGAACAGTACCCGTATTTTCCGGCGTATAAGACGACTGGGTGTATAAGACGACCCCCTAATTTTCCAGGAAAAATGTTGGTTTTGGGATATACTCGCCGTATAAGACTACCCCCTTCTTACTAGTCTTTCTGGAAGCTGAGGGGTAGCCAGAACCGCTGACAGAAACAGGCTTTTTCAAATCTCACTGTGCCATTACATTACATTACATGCCTCACTGTGCCATTACATTACATGCCCCCACTGTGCCATCACTTGTCCCCCACTGTGCCATCACTTGCCCCTCACTGTGCCTGAACTTGCCCCCTCTCTGTGCCTGAACTTGCCCCCTCTCTGTGCCTGAACTTGCCCCCTCTCTGTGCCTGAACTTGCCCCCTCTCTGTGCCTGAACTTGCCCCCTCTCTGTGCCTGAGCGTGCCCCCACTGTGCCTGAACTTGCCCCTCAGTGCAATCACTGCAAACAGTGCCATCACTCACTTTTTTTCTGAATAGACTTCAGGCGGTGCGGTGCGGTGCCAGTCTCCGTGCTGCGAGCGTCAATGATTTAAAAGACATGCCTTCTCCTCAGACTGTCCTGTGTTAGGCGGAACACAAAATTTCCCAGCAGCGCCTCTGTTCTGTGTTCCGCCTATCACGGACGTCTTCTCATCTCGTCCGAGGACGAGAAGGCATCTGTGATAGGAGGAACACAGAACAGAGGCGCTGCTGGGAAGATTTGTGTTCCACCTATCACAGAACACTCTGAGGAGAAGGAGCGTCTTTTAAATCATTGACGCTCGCAGCACGGAGACCGTACCCGGCGTATAAGACAAACCCCGACTTTGGATGCATTTTTTTGCATACAGAAAGTCGTCTTATACACCGGAAAATACGGTATATATAATATAAAAGTGCATGCAGAGCACTGGAGAAAGCACTATGGAAAAAAAGGATGTGAAATTATTTGATATAGTAATGTAATCTTACAGATTACAGTGTACTGTATGTATTTTGTATTTTTCACTATTTTGAGTTTGCCGCCGGGCTCTGCCCCCGTGCGTCCTGATGCTTGTAGGGAACGGAGCCCGGCACAGTGATGAATCGAGGACACAGCCCGCAGACACAGCGGGAGGACATCTCAGGATCCTGGGGACAAGGTAAGTTACCTTTCCCAGGATACTGCGATGCAATACCGAGTGTGGCTCGGGGTTACTGCTTTTGGTAATGAAAATTCACCCCGAGCCACACTCAGGATTACCGCCTGGGAGGTTAAAAGAGAGCAAACAACAGAAGTTTATTGTAAGAGTTTACAAACTCCTGAAAGCGGTATCAAACCCAAAAGCAAACATTTATTATATTGCAGCTTATGCCGCGTACACACGATCGGTCAAACCGATGAGAATGGTCTGATGGACAGTTTTCATTCGACCAAACCGATCGTGTGTGGGCCCCATCGGTTATTTATCCATAGGTTAAAAAAAAGCAATCTGGTTTTAAATTTAACCGATGGATACCTAACCGATAAAAAAAAACCGATCGTTAGTAGGCACGACCATCGGTTAAAAATCCACGCATGCTCAGAGTCAAGTCGACGCATGCTTGGAAGCATTGAACTTCATTTTTTCAGCATGTCGTTGTGTTTTACGTCACCGCGTTCTGACACAATCACAATCATTTTTTTTAACCGATGAAGACGGTCCATCAGACCGTTCTCATTGGATGGACCGATCGTGTGTACGCGGCATTATCAATTCTTAGGCCTCGTACACACGACCGAGTTTCTCTGCAAAAACCATCAAGAAACTTGCTGTATTTTTTTTGCTGAGGAAACCGGTCGTGTACATTTTCCAACGAGGAAACTGTCGAGGAACTCCACGAGCCAAAAAGAGAGCATGTTTTCTTTTTCCCCTATGGGAATGGAGAAAATTGGCTTGTCGAGTTCCTCGACAGCCTAACAAGAAACTCGACGGGCAAAACTATGTGTTTCGCCTGTCGAGTTCCTCGGTCGTGTGTACGAGGCTTCAGATGCGATAGCTGCATTCGTTTTCTTGTTTTAGGCTTTCTTTCTTATATTTTCATCTGTTGATCTGGCTAGTTAGTCAAGTAAGCACAAGCTTTTTTGTAGTTACAGGAATGAGACAAACCATTTAATATTTTCAGGGGTGCTTACAACGATCACATTTTATTTATTCATGGAAAACCCATTATTTCATAAGTATAAAAAAATCTGGAGTTTGGCTTCAATTTGTTAGTCTAGTTAAATCCCCAGAGACTGACAATGCTGCTGTCCAAAGGTGACCCCTGTGCTCAGACATCCAGAGTGGGAGCATTTAATATAGGATCACCAGGTGAAAACAGAAGGAAAACAGTTTAAAAAAATAAAACGAATGCAGCCATTACATCCAAGGATTGGTAAAATGCAATATATAACATTTTTGCTTATTGGGTTTAATACCGCTTTTCGGCTGAGTTTACAATGGCATTAAAAACAGGTATTCGAGGGGTGTTCCATTTACTACTGACAGGAGTGCTTAGAATAATCAGTTTTTATTTATTTATGTCAAACCTATCCCAAAAGAAAAAAACTGTTTGCCATAACTGCTAAGTGTGAGCTAGGGTTTGGCTTTTATTTGTTAGTGTATCTAAATCTGCTGGTACATCTACCACTCTCCCTCCAGACTAACAATGCTGCTGTTCAAAGGTGCCCCTGTGCTCCTTCATCTAGAGTGGGGTATACAGTGGTCAGTAATACAGGAGGTGTATTACTGACCAGATCACATTATATTTTTGGTTTTGGGTTTAATACCACTATCAGTTTAGCAAATAAATAGCAATTGTACATCCAAATTTGCATACATATAGTATGTGTATCAGGGACGTGCGGGAAGGTCAGTGACTGGTGAGGCACTGGCTGATATCAGAGCCAGATACACACAAGTTACATATGCCGCGAGCGTTAGAGCGTGAGCAATAATTCTAGTACTAGATCTCCTCTGTAACTCTAAATATGTAACCTGTAAAAAAAATAAAAGCCTCGTCTATGGAAATTTGGCGCCATTCCACAAGTGTGCACAATTTTAAAGCATGACACGTTAGGTATCTATTGACTCAGCGTAACATCATCATTCATATTATAAAAAAAAAATTTGGGCTAACTTTAGTATTATTTTATTTTATTTATTCATGAAACAGTTTATTTCCCAAAAAATGCGCTTGAAAAATTGCGCAAATACTGTGTAACATAAAAAGTTGCAATGACCACCATTTTATTCCCTAGGCCGTCTGCTAAAACAATACAGTATATATAATGTTTGGGGGTTCTGAGTAATTTTCCAGCAAAAAAAAAAACGATTTTTACATGTAAGAGAGAAGTGTCAGAATTGGCCTGGGTGGCAAGGACTTAATTACCATAAGTACGTAGTATACAAATAATTATTATATATTGTTTTTAAAGCCGATGTTTCATTACAAACAAAAAAAAAATTAAAAGTCAGCAGCTACGAACACTGTAGCTGCTGACTTTTAATAAGGACACTTACCTGTCCTAGCCGCCAGCGATGTCTGCCCCCGCCGAGGCCGATCCTTGATCCTAGCAGCTCCAAGCGCCGCCATCCACAGTAAGGGAAACAGGCAGTGAAGCAGTACGGCTTCACTGCCCTTTTCCTACTGTGCATGCGCGAGCAGCGCGGTGCTTTGTGAATAGGCCCGGCTGCTTTCTGGGACACAGACAGTTCCCAGAATGCAGCGCGCCCCATTCACAAGAAGACACCCAGTGTAGGAGGAGGAAGAGAATCCACCGCGGTGGATGAAAAGGCAGATTCGGCACTTCTGCATAGCAACAGCTATTTAGGGTGAGTAAAAAAAAAAAAAAATTTCATTTTTTTTTTTTTTTTTTTTTTTTTTAGATTTTTGGTGGAATATTTTTTTTCAGGTGGAACCTCCACTTTAAGGTAATTTACTGTACACAAGCAGATGGCTTAATGGACAAATTACTGAAGTTTGACGTTATAACTTCCAACCAGTAATTTCACAGTAATAGATAAGTAATAAATGATTATCTTATATAGTATAATAATACATGATTTATCTTGTACCTTTTCAGCAGCAGCAGATTCTCATTCTCCCTCTAGTGAGAGAAAAACATGGGATTGTGGATAAATCTTATACCCATAAACACATGCTCTTTTATTGTAGTTAAAGGGGTTGTAAAGGTACAATTTTTTTTTTCCTAAATCGCTTCCTTTACCTTAGTGTAGTCTTCCTTCACTTACCTCATCCTTCCATTTTGCTTTTAAATGTCCTGATTTCTTTTGAGAAATCCTCACTTCCTGTTCTTCTGTCTGTAACTCCACACAGTAATGTGAGGCTTTCTCCCTGGTGTGGAGTGTTGTGCTCACCCCTCCCTTGGACTACAGGAGAGTCAGGATGCCCACTAACACACAGCTCTTTTCTCTATCTGCAATGTAGAGAGCGTCCTGACTCTCCTGTAGTCCAAGGGAGGGGGTGAGCATCACACTCCACACCAGGGAGAAAGCCTTGCATTACTGTGTGGAGTTACAGAAATAAGGACATTTAAAAGCAAAATGGAAGGATGAGATAAGTGACGGAGGACTGCATTAAGGTAAAGGAAGCTATTTAGGGGACAATTTTTTACCTTTACAACCCCTTTAAGAGGGCTGGGCTGGAAGGGAGTATTTGTCATTCAGACACATTCCCCCTTTTGTGACACTGCATTGAGAGGCGTGCCTCCACTGCAGCATTTTTATTGGACAGCTTGGGCTAATGGTACTTTACCATTGGTCCAAGACTCTAAGCTGTCCATTGAAGTACCTCTGACAAGAAGTGAGGAGAGGCACTGTGAGCTCTTTCTCTCAGTCTGCTGCAGAGTGTGCCAGCTTGTATTTTAAATGGCCGCACTGTATGTAGCTTCTAAAAGGCTGCACAAGAAGCTCTGCATCTCCGGAACCATAGGTTGTAGGAACCCCACATTAGACCAGTGGTGAGGTAGGACTTCAGTTACCTCACAGTCAATAAATCTTTTTTTTTTTTTTTATGTTCATGGCATGACTGCATGTCCCTGATTTGTAGGTATAAATGTGGGTTAGGGACCTTAGAGTGTAAGCTCCTTGAGGGTAGGGACTGATATGAATATACCATCCATATGTAAAGAGCTGTGTAAATTGACAGCGCTATATAAGTACCTGAAATAAATAAATATGTACTGCAAGATGTTGTGTTAAATTTATTTTCATTGAAAATGTGAAAACTGTAAGATTTGGTTTTAAAGTGGCTTCTACTGGCAATCAGGGGAAGTAGAAAACCCTGTCCTAGACAGTCTCAAATACTACATCAAAGCATCAAAGAGAAATCTCAGCATGTAGTGAAAGACTTTTCCACTTTCAAATAGAAGCTGGAAAACCTCTGGGTATGTTTGCCTGCTGCTGACCGGTGGCAGTTTTCCTGCTTAGAACCCCAACTGATCAGTTGTTCGAATAGCGATGCATAGCTCTAATGCCGCGTACACACGGTCGTTTTTTGTGATTAAAAAAAGTCATTTTTTTTGCATGAAAAAAAAACGACGTTTTTCAAACTTCATTTTAAAAAACGACGTTGCCTACACACCATAATTTTTTCAAAATGCTCTAGCAAAGCGCGGTTACGTTCAGCACGTACAGCGGCACTCGGTTTCATTCAAGCTCATTTCATAACTTGCTTCTGAGCATGCGTGGGTTTAAAAACGTTGTTTTAAACGTCGTTTTAGCCTACACACGGTAATTTTTTATGACACAAAAAACTACGTTTTGAAAAACGACATAAAAAATTGAAGCATGCTCGAATTTTTTTTTTTTCGTTTTTTTAGAAGACATAAAACAACGTTTTCCCCACACACGGTCATTTTAAATGATGTTTTTAAAAATGTCGTTTTTTTTTCATCACAAAAAACGACCGTGTGTACGCGGCATTAGACTCTGGGGGCCAAATTCTCAAAAAAGCTGCCTAACTTAACTTTCAGCAGTTAAGTTACACAGGCGTTAAATTTCTACCTAAGTGCCCGATCCACAAAGCACTTACCTAGAAATTACACGCCGTGTAACTTAAGTGCCTCCGTCGCAAGGCGGTCCTCCTCTCCGGGGGGCGATTACAATTTAAATGAGGCGCGCTCCCGCGCCGGCCGTACTGCGCATGCGTGTGACGTAATTTTCCCGACGTGCAGCGCGCGAACGTAATTTACGCCGGGCTTTGTGGATTGCGACGGGACAATAAAGTTGCGACGGGTGAACAAAAAAAATACGCGCCGGGAAAACAAATAAAAAATAAAATAAAATTGACAGCGTCGCTCGGCATGCATTCCTGAGAGGGAGAACTCCATGCCAATTTTCAAAGAAAAAACCGGCATGGGTTCCCCCCCAGGAGCATACCAGGCCCTTAGGTCTGGTATGGGTTGTAAGGAGACCCCCCCTACGCCGAAAAATCGACGTAGGGTGTCCCCCTACAATCCATACCAGACCCGTATCCAAAGCACGCTACCCGGCCGGCCAGGAATGGGAGTGGGGACGAGCAAGCGCCACCCCCCCCCCTCCTGAGCCGTACCAGGCCGCATGCCCTCAACATGGGGGGGTTGGGTGCTCTGGGGCAGGGGGGCGCACTGCGGGCCCCCCCACCCCAGAGCACCCTGTCCCCATGTTGATGAGGACAGGACCTCTTCCCGACAACCCTGGCCGTTGGTTGTCGGGGTCTGCGGGCAGGGGGCTTATCGGAATCTGGGAGTCCCCTCAAATAAGGGGGACCCCAGATACCGGCCCCCCACCCTAAGTGAATGGATATGGGGTACATCGTACCCCTACCCATTCACCTGGAGGCAAAGTGATAGTTATTAAACACACAACACAAGGGTTTTTAAAATCATTTATTAGTCTGCTCCGGAGGCCCCCCTGTCTTCTTTAGCTCTAATACCAGGGGGGGCTTCTTCTTCCACTCTCCGGGGGTCTTCTCCGCTCTCCGGGGGGGTCTTCTCCGCTCTCCGGGGGGGGTCTTCTCCGCTCTCCGGGGGTCTTCTATCTTCGCCGCTCTCCGCTGTTGACTCGGCGCACCCCGGTTCTTCTCCAGCTGTCCGGTGCCTTCTCCTTCAGCGCTGGCTGCCTGCTATCTTCGTGTGTTAGCTCAATTACTAGCAGGCAGCCAGCACGGTCTTCTGTGACGTCATCTTCTTCTCTTCTCTTCTTCTCCCTTCTTCCGATGTTGACTCGACGCCTCTTCTCACTGCAATGATGGAAGCGCGCCTTGCATCCCATTTATATAGGCATTACCGTCCCATCATGCTCCGGTAGGTACCCACGTGGTATGCTCCTGGGGGGGGAACCCAAGCCGGTTTTGATTTTACAAATTGCCGTGGAGTTCTCCCTCAGGAATGCATACCAAATGCCGTCGCTTGAATGGGCTTTTACATGGTGTTACTAACTTTCCACATTGTAAAACCAGCCCTAGTTTTGCGCAAGCAAATCGGAACTTACGCAGAAATCACAATGCTTAAAAGCTTTGTGGATCTGCTTAAGTCCTCATTTGCATACTCAAAGCGGCATTTCAATGAGAAATGCCCCCAGCGGCGGATGCGGTACTGCATCCTAAGATCTGACAGTGTAAGTGTCTTACACATGTCAGATCTTCTGCCTAACTTTGGAAAAAGCCTTTTGAGGATCGTTTCCAAAGTTAGGCACAGAGATACGCAGAAAGAAAGCCAAGCAGCTCCAAGCAGCGATTGCCCTAGGAGTTGCTTGGTGCCACCATTTAACCACTTCCATAACGGGCCAATCCTGGCACTCCTTTCCTACATGTAAAAATCATTTATTTTTACTAGAAAACTACTCAGAACCCCCAATTATTATATATATATATATATATATATATATATATATATATATATATATATATATATATATATATATAATTTTTTTTAGCAGATACCCTAGGGAATCAAGGGAAAAATGAAAACGTTCCGATTTTTTGTGAAATTTGGATACTTAAATTTTTCCGTACGTTCGATTTTGACCATTTTGAAAAAAGGCGCAATGTAAAAATTATTTTTTTTTGTTATTTATTAACCCCATACAGGTTATGCTTTTATATTTAGTATGGATTTTGCAGGAATTTTGTAAAACTAGCTGTGTTTTTATCTGCTAATAATGGTTTTAGTATATTTATTTTTTGCAAATATATTGGCTTGCGCAAATACCACAGGGTCTAAAAAATCAGTAGCACCTTCTTTTAATTCTAGAGGTCATATGCTTTCAGAAAATATATGGTTTTAGTGGTCTTTCACAAATTCAGAAAGCTGGTAAATTTTCACCATTTCGCAAAAAGGCACAATTTAAAAGTTACAAATATTTGTTATTTATTAACGCAATACAGGTTAAGCTTTTATATTTAGAAGGAATTTTGTAAAATTTGCTGTGTATTTATCTGCTAATCATGATTTTAGTGGATTTTTAGCAAAAATATTGTTTGATAAACATTTGAACAAATATTGTGGGACCTTAGAAATCAGTAACACCTTATTTTTATTCTACTGATCATGTGCTTTCATAAAATATATGGTCTGAAAGCTATAAGTGAAAAATAAAAAAGCAATAGAAAAATTGCAAAAATGGTCTGGCCACCTGAGTGTACAAAATTGAGCACAGGGCCTGGCAATGGAAGGATTAAAAGTAGAAAACCGCTTGAAACATCTTAATCGAACTTCCTGAAAGTAAAAAAGTAATTTTGTGTAACAGATCTTGGATGTATGATAAAGTGTTGCAGCAGTTCGTGAATGTGGTATGGTGTTCACTTCACAACACAGTAGCAAGACATTTGTTTCTGGAAGACCACATCATCAACAGGTAGAATGTGTGACAACTGAAAAATCACATATTTAGATACATACATACGTTTCAGGACACAGGGAGGAGTCAGAGAAATAGGGTATTTAGCTACCTTTAGGAGACTGGACACTGTCAAACAAAGCTGCAAGGACAGCCCAGCGTAACCTCTCACTGCATGCTAGTGTCTAACGAGTATGAACATCTTCTCTCCCGCTCTGAGAGAAGCAATTGTATTCTTTCCTTTGGTTTTATTAATATATTTTCCTAAAAGCAAGTTTTCTACAGCACCTGCAGAGATTGAGTGCTCATTTTTCTGGATCAGCTAGTACTTGGCATAGCTCTGAAGGCCCGGACCCATACCTTGTAAAAAGAAGTTGTGGGGCTGGCCTGTAATGCGTCTTTATGAGCACTGAACCCTGCATTAGGCGATTACCTGGGCTCTATGTGCAAATTGCTGAGTTAGTAGCAGTGTGCTCGACAGTTCCAGGACCGTCCTGCACTTTTGGGTGCGAGTCAGACCTAGAAGACCCCTTTGGGGATTTGCCCTCAGCCCTCTTAAGGTGGTTTTACCCAGTCACCTTAACCAGGACAACATACTCCCATCCCTCTGTCCTGCTCCTAAAGATCCTGTCATTGTCTGCTTGTGGTGTGAGCTGTTGAAGTGTATCTCCCAGCTACTGCCCCTGTAGTGTCACAGTTTGCTATCGTAGAATGCTGCGAAAGTCACGTGGCGGCCAACTGCGCATGCGTGATGCGTTCCAAACGCTAGTGCGATGCGTTCCAATGGATTTTCGACAGTACACACCAGCACACCCGGCATTCAGGGCGACGTGGATTTAGAGGAAAGTGGCCAGTCGGCCTCTCGCTCGGCCTCCTGGCTCTTTTTTTAACATCCTCCAATCCACGGGGATGTTAAGGAAAGAGCCTGGATACCGACTGAGGTTTCACTGGTGTGCACTGTCGTGAATCCATTGGAACGCAGCGCATTTGCGTTTGGAACGCATTGCGCATGCGCAGTTGGCCGCCATGTGACTTCCGGAGCATTCTAGGATAGGCAGCAAACTGTGACAATACACCCCTCTTTGATTGACTGATGCTCTTTTCATCCTGAAGTAAAGGACAGAATACCACTTCCATTTCTAAGTGGATCAGGCAGCTCATCATTCAAGCCAGCTTATGGAGAAAGTCCCCCTTTTTCTTATTAGGGAGACCTTCATCATATCTGTTGTCTTGGGCCTTTCAGCTTCAGGCATCTGTTTCTTAGATTGCAAGGCTGTCATCTGATCTTCTGTTCACACGTTTGCTACGTTCTACGAAGTAGAAATGCCAGTTTTGAAAATAAATTTCTCTAGTTGACCATGCAAGCTTCTTGAGTCTCCCTTGTTTGGTTTGGTTACTTGGGGGCCTGTTAGCATTTTGTTTGCTGTCCTTCCCACCAGATGGATAGCTTTGGGTTTGACTTACCTGTAAAATCCTATTGAGTACAATACAGAAAACAAGTCCCATCCCTCTGTTCTTGTGATCCATTCTACTATTGCTTGCTACAAAACTAAGTGGGAGAGGTTATGCTGGGCTGTCCTAACAATTTTATTTGCCAATATTCAAATCTCCTGAAAGTAGCTGCATAACCCAATGTCTTTGACGCTTCCATGTGTCCTGTAAGTGTAATATGCTCCAAGAAAATAATTTTACAGGTAAGTCAAACTCCTACTTTATTTGCTATAATAGCAAAAAGTCCTAATGATTCTAAGTTCCAACGGCTCAGAAGGCAAAGTTGTATTTGTAATTCTGAGTGATTATTGCTTTTATTGACATTATCAAAACACAAATATGGCAGAAAAAAGATATAGATATAAACTTAGTTGCTTATATTTCTGGATAAAATGATTGTTCTGGGATGCAGTTTTTACAGAAAGTAACCTCTACTGATGCATTTTATCATATACACGATTTAATTTGCCAGACTTTGTAACAGGTTTACACTAAAGTGACCAAACATCCTTGTAAGGCGCTAGACTGACTCTAACACCACCTAATGAAAAGTCCCACGCCATGATCCAGATATCAGTAGTCATTTATAAGGGGCTGCCTCAGAGTGACCACTCTGGGATAGTGGAGAGAAACACATTAGAACAAAACACAGACAAGGTGCTCCTGAAATGACATGTGGGTGTCATATATACACAATATGATTAGACCTCAAGGGGCTGACTGGCATTGACATCAAAAGCCCAGAAGCACAAAGGAAAGTTGATAAATTAAAACAGCCTTGGTTTATTCCACACACGGTTAAAAAAACAATTAAGATGAACAGTGGTTACCAGTTGATGACCAACCCCATACCACAGGCATTCGTGATATGCTGGGAAACTGGGTTACCGATGAGGACGGTGATATCCATGTTGGACCATTCCCGCCGACCGTGGCAAGGAGGCGGGCGAATCCACGTAGCCAGAACCAGGAAGTCTGTGGTGGTGGACACTCAGACTGGGACACACCAGGGTATCACGCTGGTTGCCAGGATAACATGTTTCAGGGTAGGCCCCTTTGTCAAATGCCAGCAGGTAACAAAAAAGCCAATGTTTATATCTGTGCATCGACACCCATCAATAGTTAATCCAGCATATCCTTCAGCCAAAAGATGGTCTGGTCAACTGCTGATGGGGAATGCAACATTAACCCTTAAAGTGGTTGATTAGTCCCCTTGCAATGAGCCGCTGTCTGCAGCGGCGCATGCGCACAGGGGATTCTCGGCTTAAGGACCGGAAAAGATGCCGGACCTTGCTGGAAAGAAGTCTCCCGAATGCATGCCAAAAAAAAAAATTATTAGGGGACTATACAACCGCTTTAAAGGAGTTGTAAAGGAAAAACATTTTTTGCCTAAAATTAATGTCTGCAAGGTAGGCAGACAGAATAGTGTAATGATTAAATACGAGTAAATACCTATTAAATTCCTTAATCTATATCACCTCCGGCGTTCTAGTTTCTGTTCTCTCATTCACTTCCTGGTTTGCGGCGCTCGATCATGTAAGAACTACATTTCCCAGCACGCCCAGTAATTCACACCTCCTTGAAGTCTCTAACACGTAGAGAGCGTCCTGCCGTCCTACAGTTGAGCCAGAGGAAGGCAAAAGAAAACAGCAAAGCATGATCCAATTTGTTCCAGTGGGGGAAAAAATCCTTCCTGATCCCCCAAGAGGCAATCAGATATTCCCTGGATCAATTTTACCTATAAATATTAGTAACCAGTTATATTATGTGTATTTCGGAAAGAATTCAGGCCTTTAAACAGATTTAGATTGTAAGCTCTAATGAGCAGAGCCCTCTAATTCCTCTTGTACCAGCTCCACACATAATGCTTCGGCCTCGTCACACTCTCCATCAACTAGGTCCTCTTTCATACTCGCTTTGAGATTACTTCTCACAGAGACTTATTCCAGTCTCAGTTTTGTACAATATTTGTTAAAGTAATATACATCAAATATATTTAACATCAAAAACACATGCGTTTGCCGAAATGAGACCTAAAATCATAAATAGGTGACATATTAAAAATGTTTACAGCTCATCAGTTTAGACTTAGACCAGAATAGTTCTTGTATCTCTGCCGTGTGTAGGGATCACTAATATGTGTAAGGTGATAATCATTGTTTAAGTACATCCTTCTATATAAAGTATGTACTTTATATTAATATATATGTGCCTTTGTATCTGAGGGCAAACTTTTACATTTTTAAACCATATATAATATTTTCTCCCCCACGATCCCTTCCCCTGACTTTTCTGTCAAGATCGATGGTGCAACTATCAACCAGTCCCTGCATGCCAAGGTGTTAGGTGTAACCCTGAACTCGGCACTATCATTATTGGCCCCACATCCAATCACTGTCCAAAGCTTGCTGCCTCAACCTATGCAACGTCTCCAAAATATGCTCCTTCCTAACCAATGACACCATAAAGCTTCTAATTCATTCTCTGGTCATCTCTCACCTTGACTACTGCAACTCTCTCCTCATTGGTTTATCTTACATAGGCTATCCCCCCTTCAGTCCATCATGAATGTTGCTGCCAGACTCATCCACCTTACCAGGCATTCAGTGTCTGCCACCCCTCTCTGCCAATCCCTCCACTTGCTTCCGATCACCCAAGAAAACAAATTCAATATGCTAACAATAACGTACAAAGCCATCCAAAACTCTACCCCCAGCTACATGACTAACTTGGTCTCAAAATACTAACCAAATAGTTCTGTTCATTCTCTTCAAGACCTCCTGCTCTGTAGCTCCTTTGCACCTCCTCCCATGCTTGCCTCTCCCATCCTATGGAACTCCCTACTTCAATCTGTACGACGATCTCCTACTCTGTCAACTTTAAGGCCCCTTTCACGCGATCAGCCTGCAAAGATCCGCCTGTCCGTTTTTCAGGCGAATCTGAGCAGGCGGATATCAGCGGAGATGTCCACTGACACTCGCCTGTAATCCGATCCAACAAGATCTGCTCAAACAGATGGATGGCGATACGTTCGCCATCCGTCAAGTGGATCAGATGAAAATGGACAGGCTATCTGTTTTCATACAATCTCGCCATAGAGGACAGCAGAGCTCTGATAGGTCCCTGAACAGAGAGCAGAGATGGACCTGTCATCCGCTGGCACAGCGGGGATCAACAGAGCGATCCCACACTGAGCAAACGAAGTCCGCTGAGCGGTTCCCCCCCCCCCCATGTGAAGGGGGCCTAAGGCCTAATCCGCCTCCACCTAACAGCTGTATTTTATCTGTCAACTCATTCCCCACAGTTATTACCTTTTGTATCACTTGACCCTCCCCTTTAGATTGTAAGCTCTAACAAGCGGGGCCCTCTGATTCCCCCTGTAATGAATTGTAACTGACATTATGTTGTAAAACTCTGCGCAAACTGTGGGTGCTATATAAATCCTGTATACAGTGCCTTGCAAAAGTATTCGGGCCCACCTTGAACTTTGCGACCTTTTGCCACATTTCAGGCTTCAAACATAAAGATATAAAACTGTCATTTTTTTTTTGAAGAATCAACAACAAGTGGAACACAATCATGAAGTGGAACAAAATGTATTGGATATTTCAAACTTTTTTAACCACTTCAATACCGGGCTTTAAAACCCACCTCCTTCCCGGGCCTATTCTGGCACTTCTCTCCTACATGTACAAATCCTCATTCTTTTGCTAGAAAATTACTCAGAACCCCCAAACATTATATATGTTTTTTTAGCAGACACCCTAGGGAATAAAATGGCGGTCATTGCAACTTTTTATCTTGCACCGTATTTGCGCAATAATTTTTTAAACGGCTTTTTTTTGTAAAAAAAACGGTTTCATAAATTAAAAAATAACAAAACAGTAACGTTAGCCCAATTTTTTGGTAAAATATGAAAGATGATGTTACGCCGAGTAACTAGATATCTAACATGTCACGCTTTAAAATTGCGTACACTCATGGAATGGCGCCAAACTTCGTTACTTAAAAATCTCCATAGGCGACACTTTAAAATTTTTATAGGTTGCCAGTTTAGAGTTACAGAGGAGGTCTAGTGCTAGAATTGTTGCACACGCTGTAACGCACGCGGCGACACCTCACATGTGTGGTTTGAACGACGTTTACATACGTGGGAGGGACTTACGTGTGCGTACGCTTCTGAGCGCGAGCTACTGGGGACAGGGGCATTTTAATTTTTTTATTATTATTTTTTCTTTTTTATTTTACTTATTTCTTTATTTTTTTACACTTTTTTTTACACTTTTTTTTTTTTCAATCGCTTTTATTCCTATTACAAGGAATGTAAACATCCCTTGTAATAGGAATGTGTGTGACAGGTCCTCTTTAAGGAGAGATGCGGGGTCAGTAAGACCCCACATCTCTCCTGCAGGCTGGAAAGAATGAGATCGTGAAAAAAAATTCACAGATCTCATTCAAACTAGCCGCAATTGCGGTTTGTTTACTTACGGGGACCCGGGCGTGACGTCATCACATCGCGCCCGGGCCTCCGACGGTCATAGAGATGACTGGTGACCAGATGGTGACCAGTCTTCTCTATGGCAAACATCCGGCGGACGGCGATCATCTCTCCGGGCCCCCGGTGGGACGGGAGAGCCCGGAGAAGCACCGGATGGCGGCGGGAGGGGGGGATGTCCCCTCCCGCCGCCTGTAAGAACGATCTAGCGGCAGAACCGCCGCTATGATCGTTCTTACGGTGCGCAGGATCGCCGCCGCTAAAAAATGATATATCAATGATGCCTCTGGGTGCAGGCATCATTGAGATATCCCCCCGCAAAGCCCATCACGTCATATGACGTCCACCCAGGATAACAGGTCCCCGTTTTGGACGTCATATGACGGCGTGCGGGTGTCAAGTGGTTAACAAATAAAAAACTGAAAAATTGGGCGTGCAAAATTATTCAGCCCACTTAAGTTAATACTTTGTAGCGCCACCTAAAAAACACAAAAAATGCCATGGGGGGGTGAATACTTTTGCAAGGCCCTGTATACCAGAATTCAATGATATTTAGTTTGCTAAAGCACTGCGTATCATAATCAACTGTATTTGAATGTTTTTACCTTTGATTTATCCTTCTCTGTATCATAGCATTGCTGATCTCCTGCAGCCACTTTGCAGACACTTAGGCCCAGATTCACAGAGATCAGTGTATCTCTGTGCGGGCGTAACGTATCTCATTTACGTTACGCCGCCGCAAGTTTTTCAGGCAAGTGCTTTATTCACAAAGCACTTGCGTGTAAAGTTGCGGCGGCGTAACGTAAATCACCCAGCGGAATTCAAATTCGGCGTATCATTTAAATGATGCGCGTCCCCGCGCCGAACGAACTGCGCATGCTCCGTCCCTAAAATATCCCAGCGTGCATTGCTCTAAATGACGTCACAAGGACGTCAGTGGTTTTGACGTGGACGTAAATTACGTCCAGCACCATTCACAGACGATTAACGCAAACAACGTAATTTTTTTAATTTTCGACGCGGGAACGACGGCCATACTTAACATTGACTGCGCCTCATAGACCCAGGGGCAACTTTACGCCGGGAAAAGCCTAACGTAAACATCGTAACTTTACTGCGTCGGCCGCGCGTACGTTCGGGAATTCGCGTATCTAGCTAATTTGCATACTCAACAGGGAAACCGACGGAAGCGCCACCTAGCGGACAAAAAAAGACTTACGCCTGTCGGATCTACTGAATATCTATGCGTAACTGATTCTATGAATCAGTCGCATAGATACGACGGCGCTAGGCAGAGATACGACGGCATATCTGGAGATGCGCCGTCGTATCTCTTTTGTGAATCTGGGCCTTATTGCCTATGTGCATGTAATGATGGCTGCATTTAATTTCTAAGAGCAGCTTTTGTAATGGTGACATCAGCAGACCATGCCTGCACAATATGTGTTGATATGGTCACTTGTACTCTGCATGCAAAGCACATGGAGAAGATAACAACACAGGAGAACAAATGGTAGACAGCTTAAAAAGTTGTTGGACAAGGATCTTCGCCAGGTTTTATTATAATCAAGGCTGCAGATTTAAAAATATTGAAAATAACTTCTAAAATTACATTAATACATTAAAACCTATGAGACGTTAGAGACTGGAGTGTCCGCTACTTTAAGACCACACAAGCTACATTGCAGCATTGTCAGTAAATGGTAAAATCAAAGGTCTCCCCTGGTTGAGAAAAGATTCCCGAAGAACACTAAGAATGCCGATAGCAGAAAACTTGGTTTGTGTACAGTTTTATTCCACACTGCACATGTAAATATATAATGAAAATTTCAAACATTTTAGTTAATTCTTGTGCTGTTCATTTTGCCACAGCACCACGTGAAAAGGTTATAGCATAACCTTGCTGTACATTCCTCTACCTACTGCTAGCTCCTGGTAATTATATGCATTTTCAAACAGCCAATCAGCTGTCAGCGTGACAGATACTGATCTTTTTTATTTTTAGCTCTGTGCTTCCCCCTCTAGATACAAAAAAATTGTGTTTTTTCCGTTCACAAGACTCAGCACAGCCTTTCTCTCAGTGATACGCTGCTTTCTCAAGCCTGCAAGGTTGTGGGAAGCTGAAACAAGACTATCAACTATTTCTGAATATACAATGCTGAAATGTTAAAATAAGAATCAACAACAATTAACAAAAATATAGCATCTGAAATATGATAAAAAAGCTTGATTGCTCAAAGCTAATAAATTTTTAAGTACCGGTATGTGTGTGGTTGTGAAGATAGTTTTACTATACAAACTGACTGGATCAGGGAACGTGGCATGCTTGTAAAGCCAGGAGATAAATTGTATGTTCGTCTAGAGTTGTGATGATTCTCTGCAAAAGATCAGCTGATGATGCTGATCATTAGGGTTTGTATAAGAAACAGTATTGATACTTTAACTGTGCTCCGGGTAAAAATGTATTACACTAGGTCAAGTGGAAATGTCAATGTCTGATCAAGCATTTGGCATTTGTAGCAAGGATGGTCCCTCTTTTACGGCACTTTTTAGCACAGTAAAGGCTCTTTGAAACATAAAGGTATTCACATGTCTCATCCCATCACATATCCCATGAATAAAATAATTACTGTATTTTCCCTTTGAGGACAGTGGGTGGAGCTATGAAAATAATTCCTTTACACCCCAGCATCCAAATGCACATCGAGAACTGTTAGGCCCCGTACACACGGCCGAGTTTCTCAGCAGAATTCAGCCAGAAACTCGGTCGGAGCTGGATTCTGCCGAGAAACTCGGTCGTGTGTACACTTTTCAGCGAGGAACCCGTCGAGGAACTCGTCGGGCCGAAAAGAGAACATGTTCTCTATTTCCTCGTTGTTCAATGAGGAAAGTCGGCCCGCCGAGCTCCTCGGCGGCTTCCACACTGAACTCGCCGAGGAACTCAATGTGTTTGGCACGTCGAGTTCCTCGGTCGTGTGTACGGGGCCTCAGTGTATAATGCCAATACAGCCTAATATTTTAGAGTAATTTATTCTGAACTGCATACAAACCGTTTCAAACTTTTTGACCATCATTGTTGCTGTATAGAAATCATGGCTTCTGTGGATAGAAAATTAGGCTAAACACTACTATGCAAAAGTTTTAGGCAGTTGTGAAGAAATGCTGTACATCATCTGTACATCTCGTTACGAGCCTGTTATAGAGTGGTGCACTGTCGCACCTGCAGTATGTGAGTACCCCGGCAAGGGATCTCTCTTTTTATTTAAATAAATACTGTTAAAACGTTACTTGCACCATCCGTTTTTTTTTCTTATATATTCTATGATCTGAAGCTGCCTGCCAAGGAACCATGGATTATCCATTAGAACCCAGGTGTGGTTCAGAAGTGTGCACAGACCAAGCTTAGTTGCAAGGTCGCATGCTCTAAGGCAGTGTGTTGGAGGTACTGAACCCCACCAGTTTCATATGCGCATTCACCTAACCCTTCTTAATTGGAAAAATCAAATATGATTTTTCGTTTGATGGGCACAAGGGCTGCGTTTGATGGGCACAGTGGCTGCGTGTGATGGGCACAGTGGCTGCGTGTGATGGGCACAGTGGCTGCATGTGATGGGCACAGTGGCGACAATTGATGGCACAGAGGCTAGATATATATATATATATGCTAGTCAGAGAAGGCTCATTTAAAATAACACAAAAACATTTTTTTTATCTGCCATTTGATATTAATAAAGTGCTGGTCACCTCACCTCAGTCAGCCTCCTCCCCTCCCCCCCAATCCAGCCTTTTAATTATATGCTCTTAACAGGTTCTACTTACTTTTAAACAAGTTCGGTAGTCTTTTTTAGCACACTTTCTGCAGGGCCAGATTAAGAACATCATGGGCCTGGTGCTGAGGATTTTGGTGGGCCTTTTATAAATAATTAATATACAAACAATTTTTTGTTATAACAAATTAAATTAAAGAGAGAGAGGGAGGATGAGAAAGAGAGAGAGGATGAGAGAGGGGTGAGGGGTAAGGGAGGGAGGATGAGAGAGAAAGGGGGGATGAGAGAGAGAGGATGCGCATGAGCATGTATGGGAATGACATCAACGCAGCCCAGAAAAAGGCAAGTGACCGAAGGCACAGAGCCCAGAAGAAAGACCGGGTGAAGATGGAAGCGCCCGGGAACCCGCCGGACAGATCACAGACAGCACTGGAGGGCTCAGTCTGACAATTTAAGTGTACCCTAATGTGCTAATATGCTGTGAATATTTGTACACTATGGCATAACCTATCTCAGGGCCTCTAAAAAGTAGTAATGTTAGCAAAGTTTACTGCAGCTTTATTATCACAGGATCCCAGGAGCCTCTCATGGGGCCCCCTACTGACCCGGTGGCCCTTGGGCAGTGCCTAAGTGCATAGTTGCCAACATTTAAAAAATATTTTTAAGGGACACTTTTTTTTACAAGTGCTATATTTAGAGTAGCCGAGATCCCCGATGTTCCTCTATACATCACAGCAGAAATCACAAAATTAGATAAGTACTAATAATGGGGCAGAACAAATATAAGGACTGAGAAGATTTCCTTCAGTTGAACTAACAAAAGTGTGCCCATTCTAAAGCTGGTAACATTGAGGATATTCAGTATAATTTTAACCACTTAAGCCCCGGACCAATATGCAGCCTAAAGACCCAAGGTGTTTTTACAGTTCGGGACTGCGTCGCTTTAACAGACAATTGCGCGGTCGTGCGACGTGGCTCCCAAACAAAATTGGCGTCCTTTTTTCCCCACAAATAGAGCTTTCTTTTGGTGGTATTTGATCACATCTGCGGTTTTTAGTTTTTGCGCTATAAACAAAAATAGAGCGACAATTTTGAAAAAAAAGCAATATTTTTTACTTTTTGCTGTAATAAATATCCCCCAAAAACATATATAAAAACATTTTTTTTCCTCAGTTTAGGCCGATACGTATTCTTCTACCTATTTTTAGTAAAAAAAATCGCAATAAGCGTTTATCGATTGGTTTGCGCAAAATTTATAGTGTTTACAAAATAGGGGATAGTTTTATTGCATTTTTATTTTTTATTTTTTTTTTACTACTAATGGCGGCGATCAGCAATTTTTTTCGTGACTGCGACATTATGGCGGACACTTCGGACAATTTTGACACATTTTTGGGACCATTGTCATTTTCACAGCAAAAAATGCATTTAAATTGCATTCTTTATTGTGAAAATGACAGTTGCAGTTTGGGAGTTAACCACAGGTGGCGCTGTAGGAGTTAGGGTGCACCTAGTATGTGTTTACAACTGTTTGGGGGTGTGGCTGTAGGAATGACGTCATCGATCGTGTCTTCCCTATAAAGGGAATGACGCGATCGATGCGCCGCCATAGTGAAGGACGGGGAAGCCGTGTTTACACACGGCTCTCCTCGTTCTTCAGCTCCGGGGAGCGATCGCGACGGAGCGGCTATAAACAAATAGCCGCGCCGTGGTCCCGGATCGCTCCCCGAGCGGACCCGACCTCCGCATGTAGCGGGGGGGGTCCCGATCGGACCCCCCACCCGCTAATAGGCGAGGACGTACCTATACGCCCATGTGCCTGTACGTGCCATATTGTGGACGTATATGTACATGGGGTGGTCCTTAAGTGGTTAAAGAACTGATTTTGAGGGTAAGAGGCGTAGGAGAGGAGTATGGACAGTATAAAACTGGGAAGTATGTGCAGGTGATGGAGAGGAATGTGGAGGGTCTAACAGTGGGCACTATGTACATGAGAGGAGTGTGGAGGGTATGACAGTGGGCAGTATGTACATGAGGAGTGTGGAGGGTATGACAGTAGGCAGTATGTACATGAGGAGTGTGGAGGGTATGACGGTGGGCAGTATGTACAGGAGAGGAGTGTGGAGGGTATGACAGTGGGTAGTATGCACAGGAGAGGAGTGTGGAGGGTATGACAGAGGGTGGTATGTACCAGAGAGGAGTGTAGAGAGTATGAAAGTGGGCAGTATGTACAGGAGATGAGTGTGGAGAGTATGACAGTGGGCAGTATGTACAGGAGAGGAGTGTGGAGGGTATGATGGGAGGCGGTATGTACAGGAGAGGAATGTGGAGAGAAACATAGTTGGCAGTATGTAGAGTGTGAAGGGTAAGGTTGGGTTACAGTATGTACAGAAGAGGAGTGTGGAGGGTATGACAGTGGGCAGTATGTACATTAAATGAGTGTGGAGGGTAAGACAGTGAGCAGTATGTACAGGAGAGGAGTGTGGAGGGGGTATGACAATAGGCTGTATGTACAGGAGAGGAATGTGGAGGGTATGAGAGCTAGCAGTATGTACAGGAGAGGAGTGTGGATGGTATGATACTGAGCAGTATGTACATTAAATGACTGTGGCGGGTAAGACAGTGAGCAGTATGTACAGAAGAAGAGTGGGGAGGATATGACAGTGAACAGTATGTACAGGAGAGGAGTGTGGAGGGTATGATGGTGGGCACTGTGTATAGGAGAGAAGTGTGGAGGGTATGACAATGGGCACTATGTATAGGAGAGGAGTGTGGAGGGTATGACAGTGAACAGTATGCATAGGAGAGGAGTGTGGAGAGTATGACGGTGGGCACTATGTATAGGAGAGAAGTGTGGAGAGTAGGGTATGACAGTGGGCACTATGTATAGGAGAGGAGTGTGGAGGGTATGACAGTGAGCAGTATGTACAGGAGAGAAATGTGGAGAGTGTGATAGGGGGCACTATGTATAGGAGAGGAGTGTGGAGAGTGGGATAGTGGGCACTATGTATAGGAGAGGAGTGTGGAGGGTATGACAGTGAGCAGTATGTACAGGAGAGAAATGTGGAGAGTGTGATAGGGGGCACTATGTATAGGAGAGGAGTGTGGAGAGTGCGATAGTGGGCACTATGTACAGGAGAGAAGTGTATGACAGCAGGCACTATGTACAGGAGAGAAGTGTGGAGGGTATGACAGTGGGCACTATGTATAGAAGAGAAGTGTGGAGAGCATGTACTGGTGAGGAGGATGAAGGAATCTGGGAAGGAAAAATGTAAAGGTTTAGGAAATGCGTAATGGTTAAGCGGTACATACATTGAAATCTATATCTATATTGAAATTACGCCAATTAAGCAGAGACCAGCCATAGTCGATCTATGTATGGGCTAGCTGGTTTTACACAAGTCAATCTATTATCTGACTTGAGTACAACCAGCCTGTCAGATTTTTCCCAAAACAATCAGTGCTGCCAGCTATAGTTAGAAACACTGATCATTGTATTCACAGGAAGAACACAATAACACTGCAGAAGTGATTCCCCCATCCACAGGTCAACAGGTGAGAGGGTGTGTGGGGACAGGCTGGGGAGAGGTACTAGTCAGTCCCTGGGAAGGCCCTGGTTAGTATCAGAGCCAGATACACACAGGTTACATATGCCACGATCGTTAGAGCGAGAGCAATAATTCTAGCACTAGACCTCCTCTGTAACTCTAAACATGTAACCTGTAAAAAAAGTTAAAGCATCGCTTAGGACAGTGGTCATCAACCCTGTCCTCAGGGCCCACTAACAGGCCAGGTTTGCAAGATAACTGAAAGACAGGTGATATCATTTGCTGCTCAGTGATTGCAGTATTCTAGTCTGCATCTCCCCAAGGTAATACATAAAACCTGGCCTGTTAGTGGACCCTGGGGACAGGGTTGATGACCGCTGGCTTAGTATACAAAAAAAAACTTGCTAACTTTTTTTTTTTTTTAATATATATAAGAAGGCCAGTATGGTGGCCTGAGTTTATGGGAGGAGCCCGGAGGGTATTTAAGCAGCCCACTCACACATGCTCTTTGTCGGTTCAGTGTGCGGTACTACACGTCACTGGGCCGACTCTTCCCAGCTCACCTCATGTCCGTGAGTCTGCACATTCAATCGCATTCGACATCGCAAGCGCTTTGCGGCTTCTCCCTTCATGGTCTTCGCCGGCGGTTCCCGCTTACTGTCGCAGGTAGGATTCAAACCTTTTCGAATCTTGTGCAATCTTACAATTCGTTATGCTTCCTATCCTGCATCCCTTTTGGGAAAAAATCTGCCTGAGTTACTTTTGCTCATGTTCCAACATCATTCGGCTCAGGCATAATACATTTGCAACTTCCTTCTGCCAAACATACGATTCATTTGTAAATCCATTTGGAGATTGACATGTGTTTGTATGGCTTCTTTGGCAGATTGAGGTGGTAATTGGACTCACATGGTGCCTTCTCTGCACTTGATTAGCCTGGGGGGATGGGTGGTTGGTAGGTGTTCGGTTTCAAAGCAAGGGGTAGCATACACTCTACAACCAATTCGTATCATATTCGTTCAATACTCCTTACTATCAATTCGTATCAGATTAATTTCATGCATTTTACAACCTTTTTGTATCAGATACAATTGCATACTTTCTACCGTTGTCATTCATTGTTTCCCCCATGCCGTGTGTTTTAGTTCCCACAGTGGAACTTACGAATTGCTTGTACACGGTTCTTCTCTCTCATTTATTTACTAAAGTTATTGCCTGTGCGTCATGCATGGCCACACTCTTGGGATGTGTTGCACATCCACTCCAGTCCAAAGCAAACCCAGTCGCACTTTACTGTCCCAGGTAGGATTCGTTAGCTTGTTTGTCATGTCAAATTTGTGGCCACTCATGGTGTCACCTGTACCATATGTTTGGTTCCCGCAGTGGAGCTTACAAAGCATTGATACGCACTTCTCGTGTTCTATTTTCTACACCAAACCTCGTTGTTTTGCCCCATGCACGGCATCACGCTACACGTTCCCGACATGTTTCACTCCAGCCACAGTCCGCCGCAAACTCACTCGCATGGCCCACTGTCGCAAGTAAGATTTACACATGCTTTATGCCTTATCAATTTGCTACCATTCATTCTCTCCCATATCGTTCATTAGTGGCCCCTATGGAACCTACGATTCAAACAGGCGTTGTCCTTCTACCTTCTACTGCTTGCTTAAGGTACAAACAAACCAGGTGTTTCTATCCTTTCTCAGTAACCCAATTCTTATTGATTGAGACCTTGCAACCATGCAAATCATCTCGGCAGTCTGAGACCCTTGCAACACATGACCCTTACAAAATGCAAAAAAAAAACCGCAAAAAGTAAAAAAATATATAAAACGCAAAAAAAGAAAAAAAAAAAAAACTATTGCCACCACGTAATCTCAGCCCAGCAACCTGACACCTGTTGAGACCGTTGCAACGATGCAAAATTCGTCTCCACAGCCTGACACCCTTGTTAAGACCCTTGCAAACGCAATACCGTCTTAGCAGCCCCACACTCATCGAGTCTTGCAACCACACTAAATCGTCTCAGCAGTCTGACACCCTTGTTAAGACCCTTGCAACACATGACCCTTACAAAACAAAAAAAAAACGCAAAAAAATAAAATAAAAAAAAAAAAACGCAAAAAAAAAAAAAAAACGCAAAAAGAAAAAAGAAATATAAAAGTGCAGAAAAAAAAAAATAATTGCCACCACACAATCTCAGCCCCGCAACCTGACACCTGTTAAGACCGTTGCAACGGCGCAAAATTCGTCTTCGCAGCCTGACACCCTTGTTGAGACCCTTGCAAACGCAATACCGTCTCAGCAGCCCCCCACTCATGGAGACTCTGGCAAGCACAGAAAATTGTCTCAGCAGCCTGACACCCTTGCAAACGCAATACCGTCTCAGCAGCCCCACACTCATGGAGACTCTTGCATGCACGCAAAATTTGTCTCCGCAGCCTGACACCCTTGTTGAGACCCTTGCAAACGCAATACCGTCTCAGCAGCCCCCCACTCATGGAGACTCTGGCAAGCACAGAAAATTGTCTCAGCAGCCTGACACCCTTGCAAACGCAATACCGTCTCAGCAGCCCCACACTCATGGAGACTCTTGCATGCACGCAAAATTTGTCTCCGCAGCCTGACACCCTTGTTGAGACCCTTGCAAACGCAATACCGTGTCAGCAGCCCCACACTCATGGAGACTCTTGCAAGCACACAAAATTGTCTCAGCAGCCTGATACCCTTGTTAAGACCCTTGCAACACATGACCCTTACAAACGCAAAAAAAAAAAAAAATATGCAAAAAAAAAAAAAAAAAATTGTCACCACACAATCTCGGCCCAGCAACCTGACACCTCTTGAGACCATTGCAACCATGCAAAATCGTCTCAGCAGCCTCACACCATTGTTGAGATCCTTGCAAACGCAATACCGTCTCAGCAGCCCTACACTCATCAAGACTCTTGCAACCACACAATACCATCTCAGTAGCCTCACACCATTGTTGAGACCCATGCAAACGCAATACCGTCTCAGCAGCCCTACACTCATCAAGACTCTTGCAACCACGCAATACCGTCTCAGCAGCCTCACACCATTGTTGAGACCCTCGCAAACGCAATACCGTCTCAGCAGCCCCACACTCATCAAGACCCTTGCAACCACACAATACCGTCTCAGCAGCCTTACACCATAGTTCAGACCCTTGCAAACGCAATACCGTCTCAGCAGCCCCACACTCATCAAGGCCCTTGCAACCACGGAATACCGTCTCAGCAGCCTCACACCATAGTTCAGACCCTTGCAAACACAATACCGTCTCAGCAGCCCCACACTCATCAAGACTCTTGCAACCACGCAATACTGTCTTGAGCAACCTCCCACTCGTCAAAGACCTTTGTGACCATACAGTCTCGCCCCAGCAACCTGGCATTCATTGAGACCCTTGCAGCCAGACAAATCATCTTTGGCCTCATGTACACTGCTGTTGGTAAAAAAAAAAAAAAAAAAAAAAAAATGGGTTCAGACGGATGTTCAGAGGCATTCGAAACGCATTCGAAACGCCAATGCCTGTAACAGCTTGTAAACACTGCCAGATGCGGTAACTCATGTTTACCAGCGTTTCATTCACAGTCGTTTTCATAAAAAATTAAAATAAAGGGGAATATTGTCTCAGCAACTTGACACTCATTTGAGACCCTTGCTAAATGTAATATCATCTCAGCTACCTCACACCCTTCTAGACCTTTGCAACCACACAATCTCATCTCAGCAACCTGACACCCGTTCAGACCTTTGCAGCCATACAAAGTCATCTTAGCAACCTGACACTCATTTGAGACCATTGCAAATGCAATATCGTCTCAGCAACCTGACACTCATTTAGACCCTTGCAGCCATACAAAGTTGTCTCAGCGGCCGACACTCATTTGAGACCATTGCAAAACGCAACATCGTCTCAGCAACCCCTCACTTGTTGAGACCTGTGCAACCACACCATGCCATCTCAAAACAAACCTCATAATCATCGACACCTTTGCAACCATGCAATATCGTCTCAGCAAACGACTGAGACCCTTGCAACCACCAATACCATCAAACCTTCATACTCAAGGCCCCTGCCATCACAGAATATCGTCCCAGCAACCTGACACCCTTGCAACCGCACAATATTGTCTGCAGTAGTATAAAACACGTAGCGGCACGCACCTACGTGCAAACCCGAATACAAACTAAACTTGCAAACACACCTCAGTGACAAACAATCAAACACACAGTGGCACCCAGTTGGCCATTCATCTTCAGTGGCACGCGGGCCACTCATCTTTTCTCAGTTTTTTCCCTGCGGTTAGTTCAGGTTTTCATCCAGCACCAGCGAGTGCACGTTGGCCTGCGAGTGCACGTTGGCCTGCGAGTGCATGTATATCGTCTTGTTGAGCACCTGTGTATTGTCTTGATTTTCTCACACCAATGCAAGATCCAGTCCAAGTTCTCAAACTAGACCAAGCATCAGTAGCAGACTTAGCTATGTGGGACAACTTCCCCACCTGATAGAACATCATTTCAATCTTCATCCCGGCAGTGTCAGCCGAGCCACCAAAGGCTTTTGCAGCCATTTTTTAGGCCGCCACTGGTTCTCCAAACCTTGGCCCCCAGAAATTCTCTTAAATTTTTGCTTCACCCAGTCTTCATCACGCCTCGTGCTGCACCCCATCGTGGCAGCTGCCCAGGTCTGGGACCACACTTGAACAGGACAGACACTGTTCTTCACCACAGCCGACATCATCAATTAAGATAGATCTAAGTCACTCCCCATCACTTCCTGCGCAGGCTCGCGCAGCTGTCACTCCGTCACCAGTTAATATCTTATGTAGACCTTTTCCAGGCAAATGCAGCAGCTGATGCGCTTTCCTATTCCAACCTTGGAATGTATGTTTTTTCCAGCAAGAGCCTGGAGCCGACCCAACAACTATCCCTGTCCCACCATGGACATTGCTGACGATGGACTGAAGTCGCATCTCGCCAACGCAATCCAACTTATTAACCACTCCTTGGCACGCAACACACTGAAGGCCTATCGCACTGCTTGGAACACTAATCGCAAATTTTTGGCCCCTTGCCCCGAAGCAGCAGTTGGACACATCCTAGCCTTCATATCGTATTGCCACATGCAGCTGACCATTTCTCAATACTATCACGCCATATCTAGATGGCATCCAGCATTTCCTGTCCCTGCAGGACCCCAGTAAACCGTCAGTATTCTCGAGCCCATGCAGTCAAGTCCCTCCTACAGGGCATACAGAAGCACCAACCTGTAGTCAGTGGCAAGCGCCTACCTTTCAAGAGTCCCCTCTTTAGGCACATGTCTAAAATCCTTACTCGTTCCCTGTTTAGCGCTTTGCCCAGTCTAGTCACCCAACAGCCATCTACCAGGCCTTCTACGGTTCCCTACAACCTAGTGAATTTAGTCAGCGGCTCCGGCAGTCACACACTGCTCCGACGCCACCCGACTCGTTTTCGAACCACTACACTCTCACAGTCTGCAAACGCAACAAACAAGCCCCTGGGGTTGACATCAACCTGTTTCAGACTGACAACGCCTGACGCCCAGTGACGGTGTTCGACCCACTACTGCTCCATCTACCCAGCCACTCTGATGGTAGCTCGTTGCTACCCTTTCTAAACCAGCTCCCTGAGTGTCAGCCAGTGTGTCAAGCATGTCAGAATCCTCCTAAGTAACTTGGGCTTCAAACCCCAGTCAGTTCTCTGGACATTCTTTCCGAATTGGAGCAGTCTCAGTTGCCTCCCAACAGGGAGTACCAGACTACGTAATCAAGATACCAGGCTGATAGAAGTCTCCTTGTTTTGCCACATACATCCCAAATCCTCATGAAGGAATGGCACAAGCCTTTACCAAGCTGGCTCAATAAATACAAGAAATCAATATAAACTATTTCCCTATCTGAGTCTTTTGCCCCCTTTTCTTGGCATACTGACCAGACCACCAAGGCACACTTCAGGTCTATTTATGTTGTAAGTCTTGTCGCGTGTTTATGTGATCCACATCTCTCTCGGTCAGAGGGTAACGACCATAAATAAGAAGGCCAGTATGGTGGCCTGAGTTTATGGGAGGAGCCCGGAGGGTATTTAAGCAGCCCACTCACACATGCTCTTTGTCGGTTCAGTGTGCGGTACTACACGTCACTGGGCCGACTCTTCCCAGCTCACCTCATGTCCGTGAGTCTGCACATTCAATCGCATTCGACACCCTCCCGCCCTTCCCTTTTTCAGGGCACTTCTCAGCATGTCCTTCTTCAATTAACTACCCATTACTTACCTTGGGTATGCCCCCTTTTCTTGGCATACTGACCAGACCACCAAGGCACACTTCAGGTCTATTTATGTTGTAAGTCTTGTCGCGTGTTTATGTGATCCACATCTCTCTCGGTCAGAGGGTAACGACCATAAATATTTAATGTTTGAGGGTTCTGAGTAATTTTCTTGCAAAAAACTAATTATGATTTTTACATGTAGGAGAGGAGTGCCAGAATTGGCCTGGGTGGTAAGGGGTTAATTACCATAAGTAATATACAAATAATTATTACAAGCACTGTGATCTCATCCTCTCAGTCTGCTGCTGCAGAGTGTCAGGCCCCGTACACACGTCCGAGGAACTCGACGTGCCAAACACGTCGAGTTCAGTGTTGAAGCCGCCGAGGATCTCGGCGGGCCGACTTTCCTCATTGAACAACGAGGAAATAGAGAACATGTTCTCTATTTGGCCCGACGAGTTCCTCGTCGGCTTCCTCGCTGAAAAGTGTACACACGACCGAGTTTCTCGGCAGAATCCAACTCCGATCGAGTTTCTGGCTGAATTCTGCCGAGAAACTCGGTCGTGTGTATGGGGCCTCAGAGTGTGTCAGCTTGTATTTAAGAAGTTAGAAGAATGTAGCTTCTAACAGGCTGCGCAAACAGCCTCGTATCTCCGGAACCATAACTTATAGCAGCTCAATATTTTGACCAGTTGTGGGATGGGTCTTCAGCTACACACCGCTGAGCTACAATCCTCGAAGTCGATCTTTTTTTTTTTTTACTTTTTTTTTTGGGGCAAATGGGCCTATCTTAAGGAAGGGGCCTGGAGCTGCAGCTCCAATAGCCAGTATGTTAACCCGGCCCTGACTGTCTGCTAGGTTCAAATTCCACTAGTCAGGCAGGCTCCTCGAGACTAGTCTGCATATAAAAGAGAAGGATGAGCGAAGCCTCCTCTACCACACTGTGTTGTAGATATGAGTGTCCCAGTTATTTACACGTTATCGCTTCCTCTAGTTAGGGGAACACAGCCGTAGCCAATAACAGGCATATACAAAAGAAAGGTTGTTGCCCCGACAGGGAGACCAAGAGGTGGTGACCCCTGGGACAACCGAGAGGCTACTATGGCAGTGACGGACAGTCTGTGTAGTAAAAAGTTAAGTTTAATAAATAATTATAAGTTACATGGTATAATTAATACACCTGGGACAGTAATACAAGTATAACACTATAAAAGCTGAGGTAGCTATAGTAACAACCTATATTAGTTGACCGGCCAAAAAACATGCACGTATGAGGCTAATTCATATAGCGTGCAACAAGCAGCACATAAAAGACACAAACAATAACAAACATACAGGACAAAAATGACTGTGGCAATCCGGACGCCAGATGGGAAACTTTTGCTGTCAATTCTAATCGGAAATCTGATATAGTGTGTATGGCGGTTGGCCTAATATACAAATGGAGAGAATTGGCAGCAAGAGTGCCCCTGCAGTGGATAACTTGAATAAACAGATCTGAATTGGATAAAAGTCTTGATCTTGCATGTATGAACCTGATGGCAAGATCAGTGAAGGTTCATATATATTAAGGTTTGGGCTTGCACTTAGAATGAATTTACAAATTGAAAAAAAGTTTTTGAAAAAATTGAAGATAATAAAAGTTTGTCTGGGCTGCCCTGCCTGCAAGATGGGTATATAGTGCTGTTCCTATTTAGGATTTCAAAGATTTCGATGTGTGAAGCGGTTAGATGCAAAATTTGATGAAGGGGTTTTATATACTACCACTGCAGGTCTGTGTTAGGCTGGGTTCACACTACGATTTTCCCGTCCGTCAGCCGCATACGATTTATATGAAAAAACGTATGCGGCTGAAACGGACGTAAACGTATGGAACCGCACATATGTGCGTTTTCCATTGACATTAATGTTAAAAAAAAACGTATGCGTTTGCCATACTGTTTCAAAAACGGCCGCAAAACCGTGGTTGAACACGGTTTTGCGTACGTTTAAAAAACGTTTTGCCAGCAAATCGTACGCACCCGGATGCATCTGAGTGCATACGATTTGCAATGCATTGTCTATCTATACGTTTTCCCGTCCGGGCCCGTACGTTTTTAATACTGAAATCGTATGCGGCTGACGGACGGGAAAATCGTAGTGTGAACCCAGCCTTATAGACTTCCATATTTCGGCATAGCATGTGGAAACAGGATAATGAAACGATCTTACCAGCAAAGTTCACTAGTTCACAGAGATCCGGAATCCGTTGGCTACTGGTTTACACATCGAAATCTTTGAAATCCTAAATAGGAACAGCACTATATACCCATCTTGCAGGCAGGGCAGCCCAGACAAACTTTTATTATCTTCAATTTTTTCAAAAACTTTTTTTCAATTTGTAAATTCATTCTAAGTGCAAGCCCAAACCTTAATATATATGAACCTTCACTGATCTTGCCATCAGGTTCATACATGCAAGATCAAGACTTTTATCCAATTCAGATCTGTTTATTCAAGTTATCCACTGCAGGGGCACTCTTGCTGCCAATTCTCTCCATTTGTATATTAGGCCAACCGCCATACACACTATATCGGATTTCCGATTAGAATTGACAGCAAAAGTTTCCCATCTGGCGTCCGGATTGCCACAGTCATTTTTGTCCTGTATGTTTGTTATTGTTTGTGTCTTTTATGTGCTGCTTGTTGCACGCTATATGAATTAGCCTCATACGTGCATGTTTTTTGGCCGGTCAACTAATATAGGTTGTTACTATAGCTACCTCAGCTTTTATAGTGTTATACTTGTATTACTGTCCCAGGTGTATTAATTATACCATGTAACTTATAATTATTTATTAAACTTAACTTTTTACTACACAGACTGTCCGTCACTGCCATAGTAGCCTCTCGGTTGTCCCAGGGGTCACCACCTCTTGGTCTCCCTGTCGGGGCAACAACCTTTCTTTTGTATATCCTCGAGACTAGTCCTTGCCTCTCTAGCACGTCACAGGCAGCGCCGACACACAGCTCTCTGCGCAGCGCTCCGAGTCCCCCCCTTCCGGCCGTCGCATCTATCGCGTCACGATTTTCCGAAAGTAGCCGAACGTCGGTACGCAGGCGCCGTATAGAGCCGCACCGACGTTCGGCTTCTTTCGGCTACTCGTGACGCGATAGATGCGACCGTCGGAAGACTGTCAATCAAGAAGGAACGCCCAGTCCCGAAGACCATACCCCGAAGCGGCGGATTCCCCTTGACAAAATGAGCATGAATCTAATCTTACAAAAAAAAATTTAGGGTGAACTCCCGCTTTAAGTTCTACTTACAAACAAGTATTTCTACAAAGGCTTATGCAGGCATGGCACAAGGGTTTTCTGTATCAGAATGCCAGTACTATGATTGTGTCAAGCCCATAATCTGAACGCGCTACCTCTTCTGCATCTGGCAGTAGCTCTTCTTCCTGAGCCATGCTGGAAAGCATCTTGTCTGATTCCTTGGATACTCTTGCCTTGTTTCTGGTAAACCTTGAATTCTTTGCTCCTCCCATGAGCTTCCTCTTTAGGCCATGCCTTTGCACTTCCTGTTTTCCAGATTATTGTGCTCATCCAGCTGATATCTTGCTCCTCTAAGTACCTGCAGCTATCCTTATCTCCACTACCACTTGTTATTGACTCTTGGCATGTTCCTCGACTATGCTTCCACTTAAACCCAACCTGCACCCGTTCATTATCAAACTTTGGCTTGTTCCTTAATTACGCTTCTGCTTGATCCCAACCTGCAACCACTTGTTAGCAATGAAAAATAGAGCTTTTACATAATATACTCACAATGGATCACCCACAGATCCAATCTGACCATACATCCAAAGTTCAGTTCACCTGACCTAGTTCTGGTTCAAACTAAGGTGACCTTATACATAAAACATTTGCTCACAAATGTGTAAGGCCATATACAAACAATTCAAATCCTGTGTACCGCTGTCCAGTTTTCAGATCAAGCAAAGGTAAAAAAAAAAAAATGAAAAAGTAAGATCATCTGAACTATATTCGTTCAGATAGGTAAATAATGTGACTTTCTTGAGTGATAATTAGCCAATGTGCTTTACTTGACACCATTTAGCACTGAATACTGTGCCCTGCAAATTAAAAGCTGATAGACATAATACATAAAAGGTCTTCAGCTGGATTGGGTAATTTTAGGTTCCCTCTGCCACTACACCTTAAGTAAGGTTATATAGGTATAGTTACATAGGCCCGGATTTACATACATCGGCGCATATTTATGCGGGCGTAGCGTATCTTTTTTTTTTTTTTAAATCAAAACAAAGTTTAATGAGCATGTAAAAAAAGGGGGGTTACAGACAGTGCATTAGACGGTGCAACATGCACCACAAGCAAGGATACATTATAATGTCAGGTGCGCAGACTTGACAGACTTAGTACATTGAAATCATGTAACATATGAAAATGTAGAGCAGCATATGGGGACGGGGTAGGACAGAGGTGAAGGTCACAGCACATTAATACTCAACAGGTGTACTTGAGGGGCATTAAGCAGTGGAGGTAGTGCAGGTAGAAGCGTCTCCCAACCATCTATCCCAGACCTTGTTATATTTATCAGGGCAACCCCTGTGGACATAGAGGAGCTTTTTAAAGGGTAAGGTGTCGTTGACAGCTCTGAGGGCGTAGCGTATCCAATATATGCTACGCCGACGCAGCGCACAGAGGGCGTGTGTTCCCTCGTCTATACCTTTGCATGAGTTGCGCAACTACGTTCGTAAATCGCCGTATTTCATTCATTTGCATATTTGAATCGAAAATCAATGGGAGCGCCAGCGTAAATATGCGCCCACGATACGACGGCGTAGGAAAGTTACATCGGTCGGATGCAGCCTATTTTCAGGCGTATCTTGGTTTCTGGTTCGGCGCATAGATACGACGGCGCACATTTGTACTTACGACGGCGTATCTCAAGATACGTCGGCGTAAGTGCTTTGTGAATCCGGGCCATAGTCTAGACAACCTCAAAGTTAGTTTGCTCTCAATGTGGTCACTGTTATAATTAATGTGATATTGGTATTTTTTATAAATTGCAATTCAGGTTTTCACATATATTTGCAATATATCATAATGAAAAAAAAGAAGGGTTCTCGCCTCCCCTTCTTTCCTATTTCCTTCTCCTCACCCCATCCCCTCTTTCTTCTTCCCCTCTTCTTTGATCTCTAGTTGTATTACATGTTACTGATCGTATAAACAAGTATGAAGCCACTGTGTAAGTACATTAAGCTGGAATTTTGTACCTCCTCTTTTCTCTTACACTTGAAATGCTGCTATATTTTGTATTGACCTTTTACGAAAATAAAGAAAAACTGTTATTTGAAAAAAAAAAAGAAAAAAAAAAAGAAGGGTTTAAATCAGGCCTTATTGATGGACAGCTCAGTCACAACTTGCAGAGTGATGGAAGTGTTCATGTTCTTGTAGATAATAACCATATACATAACCATATACAACTTAATTACACTAAAGCGTCACTAAGTGCTGATTTCCAAAAAATACAGAAGAAAAAACCTGGGGCAGTTGACTACCAAGTCAACCAATTGGATTCATTTGAAGCTGAAACTTGACAGACTGGTTGCTGTTGGCTACTGCTTTACTTTTGTTCCAGCTTTTGTACAATTCGTCTCACAGCATCGTACAAAACGATCGTACATCGTACAAAACCCTCTAAAATTACCTAGCAAATTGATGCACTCAGTGGCAAAAAGGTGTGAGTATCGAAAGATTAGTTACTGCAGTGTGTCAATTTGTTATAGATTATCACTTCAAAACTTATTTAACATATAAATCCTTGATCCACCAAAATCTTCTGTTGTGCCTCGGGAAGCATGTACACAGCAGGATTAAAACATGTTTCAATACAGCATCCAGTTTAAACTGATTTTCATACAGATGCTCAAAGGTTCATAATTCATAGGTTCAATGAACCACTTGTTTGATGTTGATAACAATGTAGCAATGTTTTAGAAAGCTGTCCATAAACAGGAAAATATCTTGCCAAAACAAAGAAAGGTAAAGCTCTGTACACACGATCGGTTTGTCCGATAAAAACAGACTGTTTTCATCGGACAAACCGATCGTGTGTGGGCCCCATCGGTTTGTTGTCCATCGGTGAAATAAAATAGAACAGGTTTTTAAAATTTTCCTATGGATAAAAAAACGATAGAAAAAAAACGATCCATCGGTCAAAAATCCACGCATGCTCAGAATCAAGTCGACGCATGCTCGGAAGCATTGAACTTAATTTTTTTCAGCACGTCGTAGTGTTTTACGTCACGCGTTTTGGCACTGTCGGATTTTTGACTGATGGTGTGTAGGCAAGACTGATGAAAGTCAGCTTCATCGGATATCCGACGAAAAAATCAGACTAGATTCCATCAGATATCCGATCGTGTGTACGAGGCTTTAAGAGATTTGCCCGGAAAGTACCTATGGTGGCAACTGTCCCCATGCACACAACCTAGCAATCATCATTTGCCATATAGCTGTAACACATCAGTAAACCCCCTGCTTGTGACAACTGCGACTTCTGATCACCACTAGATAATTCACACAACTAAATTTCACAAATGATAGGCCTTAGAGATCGGTGAATATTTTTATCCTCTAATGCAGTGGTCTCCAAACTACGGCCATTTGCTTACCTTTATCTGGCCCTTGAGGCAAGATTCCTGCCACTGACACCAACAATGGTGAATAATTCCTGCCACTGACACTAACAATAGGGCATAATTCCTTCCACCGACACCAGATCGGGCATTGTTTACCGGCCCCCCGTAAGTCTGAAGGACAGTAAACTGGCCCTTTCTTTAGAAGGTTTGAAGACCCCTGCTCTAATGTATAAGGCAGCATTGAAAAATGAATCATGGAATTTCAAAATAGACTAGATGTTTTCCTTACACAGTAGAGCGTATAGTGGAATTAAACCATCCTATCCTTTAAAACCAAGGAAGCTGCCATCTTAGCTGCTCTTTCATTTTTAGTTCCCATGGTGCTGTGCATGTGATCAGCTATGACACCAGTCATTTGATGACAAAATAATAACAATAATAACAAGGAGGCGCAGAGGCCTGGTGTATCACCTTATGAAAATGTATTAAAAGACAAAACATGACAAAAATGAATACATTTTCATTAGATGTCCCATCCCCCCAGTTATTTTGTCATTCAGAAGAAATATTTACCAAATTGGAATAGAGCTGCATTGGTGAAGCATACCTGTTACTAAAGTGAATGATCATGGGGATACTCTTTCAGTGCATCCGGAAAAATATTCACAGTGCTTCACTTTTTCCACATTTTGTTATGTTACACACGATCATTTTTCGGCATAAAAAAAAAAAACGTTGTTTTTAAAAACTTAATTTAAATGATCGAGTGTGGGCTGCACATCGTTTTTCAGTTTCTGAAAAAATGTCTTTTTCGGGTTGTAAAAAATTATCGTGTGTGGGCTAAAACTACGTAAAAAACCTGCGCATGCTCAGAAGCAAGTTATGAGATGGGAGCGCGCGTTCTGGTAAAACTACCGTTCATAATGGGGTAAGCACATTCATCACGCTGTAACAGACAAAAAAGCGAGAATCGTCTTTTACTAACAAGGAATCAGCTAAAGCAGCCCAAAGGCAAATGGAACTTCCCCTTTAGAGTGCCGTTGTACGTGATGTACGTCACCGTGCTTTGTTCATCATTTTTTTAAAACGATGGTGTGTGGGCAACGTCGTTTTTAATGATGAAGTTGGAAAAACATCGTTTTTTTGGACATGCTGAAAAACAACGTTTTCTTTCAATGCCGAAAAATGATCGTGTGTACGCGGCATTATTCCGAAATGGATTAAATTAATTATTTTCCTTAAAATTGACAATATGAAAGAAGTATGTTTGAAATCTTTGCAAATGTATTAAAAAAAAAATACATGTACATCAATTTTCACAACCTTTGCTATTATACTCAAAATTTAGCTCAGGTGCATCCTTATCCACTGATCATCCTTGAGATGTTTCTACAACTTAATTGGAGTCCCTCTGTGGTAAATGCAGTTTATTGGACATGATTTTAAAAAGCACACACCTGTCTATTTAAGGTCCCAGTGTTAAAAGTGCATTTCAGAGCACAAACCAAACCATGACGTCCAAAGAATTGTCTGTATACCTCAGAGACAGTATTGTATTGAGGCACAGATCTGGGGAAGGATTCAGAAAAATGTCTGCAGCATTGAAGGTCCCAATGAGAACATCATCTATAAATGGAAGACGTTTGGACCCACCAGGACTCTTCCCAGAGCGGTCCGCCAGGCCAAACTGAGCAATCGGGGGAGAAGGACCTTAGTCAGGGAGGTGACCAAGAACCCTATGGTCACTATGACAGAGCTCCAGCTCCAGAGAGAGAACCTTTCAGAAGAACAACCATCTCTGGAGCACTCCACCAATCAGGCCTGTATAGTAGAGTGGCCAGACAGAAGCCACTCCTCAGCAAAAGGCACATGACAGCCCACCTGGAGTTTGCCAAAAGGCACCTGAAGGACTCTGACCATGAGAAACAAAACTCTCTGGTCTGATGAAACATAGATTGAACTCTTTGGCCTGAATGGCAAGCGTCATGTCTGGAGGAAACCAGGCAACGTTCATTACCTGGCCAATAACATCCCTACAGTGAAGCATGGTGGTGGCAGCATCATGCTGTGAGGATGTTTTTCAGCAGCAAGAACTGAGAGACAAGTCAGGATCAAGAGAAAGATGAATGCAGCAATGTACAGAGACGTCCTTAACGAAAACCTGCTCCAGAGCGCTCTGGACTTCAGACTAGGGTGAAGGTTCATCTTCCAACAGGACAACGACCCTAAGCACACAGCCAAGATAACAAAGGAGTGGCTACGAGACAATTCTGTGAATGTCCTTGAGTGGGCCAGCCAGAGCCCAGACTGGAACCCGATTGAACATCTCTGGAGAAATCTGAAAATGGCTGTGCACCGACGCTCCCCATTCAACCTGATGGGGCTTGAGAGCAAAGAAAAATGGAAGAAACTGACCAAAAATAGGTGTGTCTAGCTTGTAGCATTATACTCAAAAAGACTTGAGGCTGTGATTGGTGCCAAGGTTTGCAACTCTCAGAACAGGACTGGGAACGTATATACACTATCACACATAAGTCCTCCCTAAATAAAAATATTTATGAAAACGGATACAAACACCCTCTCTTCTTCACAAGTTTTATCCCGTCTTGTCAAATCACTGTTGGTGTTGTTCAATAGAAGAAGGAACGCTCTTCCAGGCAATGCCCATGATCCAGCAGTATTGGCAACAGGTACATCAGATTATGCTGGAGGTATCCACCTTCCAGCTAGATTTTACCCCTGCCCAATATCTATTGCATCGCAAATCCCGTTTTGACAAGATAAAACTGGAATTCTTTTAGTCAAAAGCAATGCATTCCAACCTTATTTCCCACTTAGAACTGTGGGTGTTGCGGACACTTATCTTCTGGTGTGTCTAATGGAAGAAGACAAGCTATTGGGTGCTTAATTATTAGGGGTAACCCTGATGGTGGAGCATCCTTTCCATTCCATCCTTCCCCTTTTTCAGTCCTGTGGCCTCTTTCCTTTGCGCCCCCCCCCCCCCCCCCCATCCACTCACAGTTTTCCCCTCCTTCCCCATCTCATTCCCCACTCCATTTTTTTTTGTTTTTCGTTTCCTTCGCCATTCTCTTTTCCTCCTTTGCATTGTTCCTGAATTTATCCACTGTGCTGATACACTTCTTTGTTACTGCAAACCATTTTTTACATTCCTACTTTTGTATACCTGAATGCTATTTTTGTATATTATATTAATATTCATACTGATGGTAAAGATATTCTGTTTATTCAGTTTTATAACATACTAAAAACACAGTCCACAGATTGTCGGTGTGCGTTAAACAACAAAAAAACAAAACAAGAGGTAGCCATATATTGACACAGTGATGATGGTAAAGATATTTAATACAAATTATTATGGAGAAAATTCTAGGCATACCCAGTGGAAAGGGGCTAAAAGTTGGGTTTTCATTTTTCACTCTCTAAACAGGAAAAGGAATAACTAAGAAAATCTGACAAATTTCTGAGTGCAAAATCTGCTCTATCTCTTCATAGAAACCAATCAGCTTCCAGGTTTAATTGTCAAACCTTAATTGAACAAGCTGAACTTAGAAGCTGATTGGATACCATGCACAGCTGCACCAGATTTTGCACTCTCCAGTTTTAGTACATCAACCCCAATGTGTGGCCCTTTGGTGATGCCTTGAGGCCCCCTATATTAGGTAAGTTGACCACCACTGGTTTACATACACGTAGAATAATTGTATTCAATAAACTGCAGACTGCTACATATTTAAACAAGCTTGGGTTTGAGAAGTCACAATTTAGTGTAGCAGTCACTTTCTTACTAAAGGAATTAGTGACACATAGTAAAGCATATTTTACAATGTAGCTTTAATTGAAAGTTTCTGTTTAACAAGGAAAGCGGTAGCTTTGCAAAGGGGGGTGGTATCAAGCCAGTGTCCAATCACCTGAAGGTACCAGCCTATGACCTATGGTCTATCCAGCCTGTGTCCACTACTGTACTATTAGGGTAGTCTTTCCACTAACAGGCCAGTCTTTTTTAATCATTATTTTCCAAATGGGTTAGCTTAAAATAAATGCCAGCCAGGCACACAAAAACAGTGTTTTAAAAAATAAAAATTCTGAAGCGTATGCTTTGCATGGAGTTCTAATATTTCTGCATACTTATTATTTAAACATGTATGACAGGTCCACTTTGAAATTATTAAGATGATTAATATCAATCAGCTGATCATAGATACTAATTATAAAATATTCACACAAAAACATAGCCTATCTATGATAAGTAAAGCAGAGGAAGTGAAAAGTCAAGCCAGGCTTTTAGTGTCCTGTGCTCTCTAATAACACAAGGTGTCATTGTATACCCAAATCAGTTTCCAGAGCCTTGCAGTATTTATAACAATTAAAACACAAGGGAAGAAGCAGTGAGCACAAGCAGCAGGGGGAGAGAAGTGGGTGGAGGCAGCAGTAGAAACAAATCTCACTACACGGGCAGTAGAGGTTAAAGGCATCGAGCTATAAAAACACAATCATAAAATCAGTAACTGTATATTCTAATTTCAGTCAAAAATAATGACATTGAGAACAGAAGACTGAGATGAGCGGTGAATTTATAGAAAATATACGTTAAGAAATGTGAAAAATAAATGTTCTGATGCCAACGTGTGTAAATGCTGGTTGTCACAGTAGGTTTACACTTTTCCTATATAAAGTGTGTGGATAGATTTTGTTTTAATTAATATAAATACCACTTTAGGAGTTTCAATGTTTAAACCTTTAAATTGGTCTATTTGGATACATTTATTTTGGTCTTATTACATTACAACCTAAATGTATGTACTTTATAATAGGGAATAGAGTAAAAGTATTGCAGCAATGTAAAATTAATTTAATGAACATCTCCACTAAGTAAGGTTGGTATCTAAAATTGCATAATAACACCATAGTAGTGGGGAATTTTTTTTATTGGTTCCCATGACTCTAACACCCAGGTCACATATGTAAGTTTGAATTTTGGATCTTCAAGTAGCTCTTGCTGTTCCATGTGTTTGATACATTGTAAAAATAACAGCTACAGGCTATATTAGAGGTCTATGTATAATGTTATCACAAAAGATTCACACAACTTTTTTTACCCAGGAATATTTGTCTAACACACTTTTCCGAAAGGATCCAGTTAAAAATGTGTGCTTCTTGTATAAATTTTGTGTGAAATAAATTAGTAAATTAGTTTTTAGAAGATATATATTATATTCAGCATTAACATGTTAGTGTTTCTAAGCAATGTAAAATAAAGTGGGAGAATAGATAATGTTGGCAGTTGTGGCTAATATTGGAAAAGGTTAGGACCTCTGCCTGAATGCTATTGTTTTGTTCCCAGTGGGCAGAATTCCCTTTATTTCTTGCCCTGAAGATACAACAGGAAGCGAGATGATATCTTTTTTTATAGGACTTTGCATGTAAAAAAAAGTCAGTTCAAAATGATTAACACAAGTTATAGATTCTGGCAGGTGGTCCCATGAGGTGTCATTTAGGGAAAGCAGAAAAGGAGTTGTTGTCAGTAAATTTTCCCATATAGGTGTTTAATAACAACAACAATATAGTCAATAAAATCTGTTTTACTTGGGTTTGATAGTATGTATTACTTTCCTTTTAGGGTTCTCGGAGTTCAGTTGATAGAGCGACTTTTTAACCTTTTCTCATATCAAACAAAATATCTGCCTGTGTCTGATCTACATGAACCTTGTCTTGAGAAGACACTGATTGGACCTGCAAACACCAGGGACCTGCCTTATGCCCAGGTCTAATTCAAAAGGAAAGTTCAGTCTACAACAAAATCATTAGCAACATTGCATTATACCACTTTCTATCTACTTGACTTCACAGTTGCTATGCTGGTGGCCATCACTGGATTAGGCATAATCCATTCTGGTTCTGATTACTCAATTTAACATTTCTTAAGCTCAGTACAGACATACCAAAATAATACCCCATACATGTGTACCACTGTCAGTTCTATAGAAGGCGGTCTAATGACTGGCTTTTATTGAACAGTCCTGCTGGAAAACCAGCATTCGACTGAGCCTTTGAACCCAATGATGACAGGCTCTGATGAGTGTACAACATTACAGTGGGAGAGATCTCCATACCATGCATCATTGTGTTGGATGTTTGGATGTCAATTTTTTTCTTGTCCAACCCAGTGGTTGAATGAAAAAAAAAATGAATACCCAGCTTTACTTAACCACTTTAATACCGGGCATTTTCACCCCCTTCCTGCCCAGGCCAATTTTCATCTTTCAGCGCTGTCACGCTTTGAATGACAATTGCACGGCCGTGTGACGTGGCTCCCAAACAAAATTGATGTCCTTTTTCCCCCACAAATAAAGCTTTCTTTTGGTGGTATTTGATCATCTCTGTGGTTTTTATTTTTTGCGCTATAAACAAAAAAACTGTCAATTTTGAAAAAAACACAATGGCCCGGATTCACGTAGATCGGCGCATCTTTAGACCTGCGTAGCACATCTCATATGCGCTACGCCGGCGTAAATCAGTGAGGCAAGAACAGTATTCACAAAGCACTCGCTCCCAAACTTGCGCCAACGTAACGTATATTGGCCGGCGTAAGCCCGCCTAATTCAAAGTAGGAAGGTAGTGGGCGTGATCTATTAAAAGGAAGCGTGACCCCATGTAAATGAAGGGCCGAACTAACGGCGCATATACTCCCTAAGATACGACGGCTCAATGCCTATGACATGAACGTAACCTACGCCCAACCCCATTCACGTACGACTTACGTAAATGACGTAAAATACGACGGCTGTTCCCTGGTCCATACCCTAACGTGACTTACCCCTGCTTTATGAGGCTTAACTTTACGCCAGTCGTACGCCTTACATAAACGGCATAGATTACAGCGACGGGCGCAAGTATGTTCGTGAATCGGCGTATCTCGCTCATTTACATATTCAACGCATAAATCAATGGAAGCGCCCCTTGCGGCCAGCATAAATATGCGCCCAAGATACGACGGCATAGGAGACTTACGTCGGTCGTATGAAGTCTAAATTCAGGCGTATCTTGTTTGCTGAATAAGGCGCATAGATACGACGGCGCATCCGTGGACTTACGCGGCGTATCAGAAGATACGTCGGTGTAAGTCCTTTCTGAATCCGGGCCCCTATTTTTTACTTTTTGCCATAATAAATGTCCCAATTTAAAAAAAAAAAAAACATATTTTTTTCTCAGTTTAGGCAGATATGTATTCTTCTACATATTTTTGGTAAAAAACATTGCAATAAGCGTATAGGGATTGGTTTGCGCAAAAGTTATAGCGCCTACAAAATGGGGGATAGATTTATGACTTTTTTATTCTTTTTTTTTTAACTAGTAATGGCAGTTATCTGCAATTTTTGTCAGGACTGCGATATTGTGGAGGACAGATCGGACACTTTTGACACTATTTTGGCACTATTCACATCTATACAGTGAACAGTCCTATAAATATGCACTGATTACTGTATAAATGTGACTGGCGAGAGAAGGGGTTAACTCTAGGGGACAATCAAGGGGTTAAATGTGTGCCCTAGGGATTTATTCTAACTGTTGGGGGAGGGGACTGATTGGGGGTGGTGACCGATCGATGTCCCTATGTACAAGGGACACACCATCGGTCTCCTCTCCCTGACAGGACGTGGATCTCTATGTTTACACACATAGATCCCCGTCCCTGGCTCTTTAACTGCTGATCGCGGGTAGCTGGCAGACATCGCAGCCTCCAGGCACGCACATCGGCACCCAAGTGATGCGGCGGCATGTGTGTGTGCGCACCCTAGCGGCCGGGAGGCGCGAGGATGTCATATGACATCCACCCGGGATGGCAGAGCCACCCTGTGGACTTTATATGTATATAGGTGAGATGGGAAGTGGTAAAGTTCACACCTATGCAAATTGGATGAGGGTTTTTCCCAGCATCCAATTCGCATAGCAAGAGAATGTGACTGGCTCTCTATGGAGCCGGTTTACATATCTCCGCAGCAGGTCCGGTGCGAATTGCTGGAAAAAACGTGTGCCTATTTTGGTGTGTTTCAGGTCCGAATTCAGCCCATAATTGGGGCTTAAATCGGACCTGAAATGGTGAACCAGCACTCACCGGACCCCTGCTGTGCGAGGGATGCGGCCATAGTGTGAACCGAGCCTTAAGCTCTGTCTTGATCACCTTTGTTCCCCACTGAGCTCAGTGGTTTCATCTGCCAACCACCACATCTCTAAAACAGTGATGTAGGGGTCAGCAGAAGAAACCATTGTAAGACCCCACACACACTTTTTTCTGCAGATTTTTTTATCTTCAGATTTACCAAAACCATGTAGTGCAAGGACCTGCCTGATTGTCTTCAAAACTCTTATGGTTTGACCTTATATTATATGGTTTTGGTAAATCTGAAGACAAAAATCTGCAGAAAATCTAATATGTGTATGGGGCCTAGTTTCTGAAGAGGCTTCAGAGGAGGATTTCTCTTTAGCAGAGTGAGGTTCAACAGCATTGGCAGCAGTAGTGCTACATATTTATTTTCATTGTAGAATTGTACAATAACTTTTTTGCTGGCATTATTAGTTTAGCATAGTTGCAATGAATCATAGCTATCATTAGTAGTTCATTGATTGGTTGCATTTGTTGCCTGGAATTACTCTTTAATATTGAGCAGCCGATGCTGTTTGCTAGTTAAGCCATACAGCATTGTTGGTCTTCAGTTAGCTCCTTCCCTTACAAGACCCATGGGTTTACTCAGAAGTGTCCTGATTTTCCCATACTTGGTAAAATTGAAAGAAAAAATCTAATATATATTTTTAGAGTGGCTTCACACCTATGCATAGGCATTTCACTGCACAATACTGTGAATTATTATGCACATTAACCACTTCAATAACATGCACTTACACCCCCTTCTTGTCCAAGCCAATTTTCAGCTTTCTGCGCTGTAGCAGTTTAAATGACAATTGCGCAGTCATGCTACACTTTACCCAAAGAGAATTTTTATAATTTTGTTCCCACAAATAGAGCTTTCTTTTGGTGGTATTTGATCACCTCTGCGGTTTTTATTTTTTGCTATACAAATATAAAAAGACCGACATTTTTTAAATCTTTTTTTTCTGTTATAAAATGTTGTAAATAAGTATGTTTTCTCCTTCACTGATGGGCACTGATAAGGCGGCACCGATGAGGCAGTGCCAATGAGGTGGCACTGATATGCAGAATTGATGGCGGCACTGCTGGGCACTAATAGGCGGCACTGCTGGGCTCTGATGGGCTTTGATATGTGGCACTGATATGTATACCTGGTGGCACTCTTATCCTGCTGGACGTCATATGACGTCCAGTCAGGATAACTGAACCACCGCCCGGCCATCATTTTGCTATAGGCCGTGCGGGAAGTGGTTAATGCATCGTAACACATGTGCTATGTATGGTGCATTGCTAATAATTTTCAATAACACATTATGTGCGTATTTAAAATGAACAGGCAAAACAATGCAATGGCACCACAAAGAGTTCACATTTTAGACAAAGATGAATGTGGTACAAATCATTACTCAGGCAGCAGATAGTTACTGGAAGTTGTAAACAGTGTTTTACATTATAAGAAATCGTTAAAGTTGTAAAGTAATCTGGTTCAGGTGTATGAGAGTCAGTACACACAACACACCTGCACAGACGTGTCTTAGATAAACTCTACCTTTTCCTCTTGTCTGCCGTGTGAAGAATAGTAAGGTCCTTTCCCAATCAGAGAGGATGTAGTCTTTCTAAAAATCACAATTACAAAAAAATAAAGATAAGTTAAAATCATAGGTAGTTCATTTTTGCACCATTGAATATAGACAAATTGGCTAGTACACCCTGCAATTTACAGCTTCCTATCTCAATTTTTTCTGGGTAAGGCTCAAAGCTTCTCAGCACCCCCTTGTACGTCTGAGTTTTATTTTTTTTTATTTTAGGCAACATTGCTTATTATTCCATTCAAGTATAGCGAAGTCCTACTATGCATGTATGAATACATAGTTACATCGTTAGTCAGGTTGAATAAAGACACAAGTCCATCAAGTTCAACCATAAAAAAAATAAAAATATCATACAATCCTATATACCCAATTATATACCCACAGTTGATCCAGAGGAAGGCGAAAACCCCCAGCAAATCATGATCCAATTTGCTACAGCAGGGGAAAAAATTCCTTCCTGGTCCCCCAAGAGACAATTGAATTTTCCCCGGATCAACTTTACCTATAAATGTTAGTATCCAATTATATTCTGTACATTTAGTAAAGAATCCAAGCCTTTCTTAAAGCAATCAGCTGAGCTGGCCGGACCACCTCTGCAGGGAGTCTATTTCACATTTTCACAGCTCTTACTGTGAAGAAACCTTTCCGTATTTGGAGATTAAATCTCTTTTCCTCTAGATGTAAAGAGTGCCCCCTTGTCCTCAGTGTTGACCGTAAAGTGAATAACTCAACACCAAGTTCACTATATGGACCCCTTATATATTTGTACATGTTGATCATATCCCCCCTTATTCTCCTCTTCTCAAGAGTGAATAAATTCAGTTCCTCTAATCTTTCCTCATAGCTGAGCTCATCCACATCTCTTATCAGTTTGGTTGCCCTTCTCTACACTTTCTCCAGTTCCCCAATATCCTTTTCGAGAACTGGTGCCCAAAACTGAACTGCATATTCCAGATGAGGTCTTACTAATGATTTTAACAGGGGCAAAATGATATCTCTCTCTCTGCAGTCCATACCTCTCTGAATACAAGAAAGGACTTTGCTCGCTTTGGAAACCGCAGCTTGGCATTGCACGTTATTATTGAGCTTATGATCTACAAAACCCCCAGATCCTTCTCCACTATGGATCCCCCAAGTTGTACTTCCCCTAGTATGTATGATGCATGCATATTCTTAGCCCCCAAGTGCATAACTTTACATTTCCAATTAGACAGAGCATTGAGGTCGGCTTGTAAATTGGAGACATCCTGTAAGGATGTTATTCCACTGCATAGCTAAAATGTTACATGTGATCCCAGACCCAATATCAATTATACATTTACTAAAAATTAAGGGTCCCAACACTGAACCTTGGTGTACACCACTGATAACCTTAGACCATTCAGAGTAAGCCTAGGTTCACATTGGAGTGATTTGTCATGCGATTTGAGAGATCAAATTGCATGACAAGTCGCAGCCTATTGGAGGCAATGGCACTGTTCCAATCAATGTGAAACAGATTTTGCGGCGCCGCACCGATTTGCAAAAGTAGTTCCTGCACTACTTTTGCAGATTTCAGGTGCGACTTCAATAGACATCTGTGCATGAAGCCACACAGATGTCTATAAAGTAGCATCAATGTGAACCAGGGCTAAGAATCATTAACCACTACTCTCTGAATTATGCCTTTTAGCCAGTTTTCTATCCGTTTACAAACTGATATTTCCAATCCTGTAGACTTTACCTTACACATTAGCCGTGTGTGCGGAACTGTATCGAACACTTTCACAAAATCACAAAGTATATCACGTCCACCGCCACCCTTCTGTCCAAGGTTTTACTTACCTCTTCATAAAAATAAATTAGGTTTGTCTGACAACTTCTGTCTTTCATGAATCCATGCTGTCTGTTGCTTAAAATATATTTTTTCAGAAAGAACTCATCTATGTGGTCTTTCATTAATCTCTCCAGTATCTTCCCAACTATAGACGTTAAACTAACAGGTCTATAGTTACTTGGTAAATACTTTTTTCCCTTTTTAAATATGGGCACCACATTGGACCTGCGCCAATCCAGTGGTACTATTCCTGTCATAAACGAGTCCCTAAAAATTTGATACAATGGCTTTGAAATTACGGAGCTCAATTCTTTTAGGATCCGTGGGTGGATGCCATCTGGTCCAGGTGCTTTATCCACCTTTGTTGTCTAACTATTTCTGGACTATATCCCTTTTGAGCTATTGTGGATCATTTGGGGTTGTGTCACTACCACCCCCATTATGAACATGAGCTCCCCCATGCTCCTTTGTATACACAGAGCTGAAGAAAGTATTTAATAAATTAGCATTCTCTTTGTCCCCAGTCACCCACTCTAGATTATTTTGTAAGGGGCCTACATGCTCAGACTTCACCTTTTTACTATTAATATATTTGAAGTATTTTTTGGGGTTTGTCCTACTATCTTTTGCAATCTGTCATTCGTTTTGAGTTTTTGCATCCTAGATTTTCTTTTTACATATCGTGTTATATTCTTTGTAACATTTAATTAGTGGGAATGCTTTAATAAGCATTCCCAGTATTGATATCCGTAAATGTATTATTCTTCTCCTTTATTCCGTACGTTTTTTGGCTCTGCGTAACTTCTGCATACTTTCAGCTATTGAGACCATTCAACTTTTAAAATGTTTATCTTGTTCAGCTAACGATGGGACTTCAAGTTTTTTTGTACTATTTATACTTTTTAAAATATTAAGCTTTTAGACACTTTTTTTTTTAACATTGAAGTCAATGAGAACATACTTTTTACCCCTTAAAATCTCATGTGCTGCCAAATGCTTCTTCTCCTTCATACTTTCACTTACAGACACCAAACAAACTTTAAAACGGTCACAAAATATTCAGCTATCCGAAAATGACTTTTCAGATTGATATCTTTTACGGTTTTTGTGAAAAAGCAATTTACGTTTAGTAATTTTTTCAGAAAATGTTATCGATTATAATGTGTTCCTATGGGGATGATTTAGAGTGGACGATGACATCACTACAGTGGAGATCATTGAAAAAAAATTATCTATAAAAAAGGGGGAACAAATTGCTCTCACGCCCACAAGATCTACTTGTCATACACAATTTATATATCAAAACGTAGGTATTTTTGTCTGGTTTCAGGCAATGTGGTCAGTTTTGTGATAGGCATTTTACTTTTAGTTCCTGGAGCTTCTAAAAAGGACAAGAGTCCCAAAATTCCTCCCATTGACCGTAATGTTAAAACGTCTTTAAAATGTTCCTGCAAAACGCACAAAGACGCTCTTTTCTAAATCGCTGACATGGCCACATTTTTAAGTTTATCAACATAAATTTCATATCGATGCGTTCACAAGGGCTGTGTCTTTCAAACGGTGAAGTCGCTGTATCGATCGCATGTACGGTTGTGGATTTATTAAGGTTTGTTTGAAGGCTTGTTTCATGTATTTGGTGTGTGGATTAAAGGCGTTTGTAATGGTATTTCTTTACATAACTAGCTTTCTTTACCTCAGTGCAATATTCCTCCTCACTGACCTGGAGGGGGAGAAAACCTCTTGAGGGGGGAGGGGCGACCAGGAAGTCAGGACACTCTCTACTTTGCAGCTAGAGAAAGGAGCTGTGTGTCCTAAAGATAGTGTAGTGGTTATGGTGAATGGCTTTGGTGCGGGCTCAGCAATTCAGCTATTCAGCATTCCCACGCATTTTCCTCAGGAAATGCATTTTCTAGTTGACTCTAGTGTTCCTTCATTTTTATATTTTTTAAAAGCTCTTTTCTTATGGTTTATAGCTTTTTTAACTTTGGCGATGAGCCACATAGGTTTTATTTTTAGCCTTTTAAACTTATTATCCATGTGAATATACTCAGCAGTGAGTTCACAAACAGTCTTTTTGAAGAATTCCCATTTCTCTTCTGTGCCCATTGATGCCAATATTCTCTCCCAGTCTAAGTCCTGGAGAGCAGCCCTCATCCTTGGAAAATTTGCTCTCTTGAAATTAAGTGTTTTTATCTTTCCTATATGTGATTTTTGCTTACAGCCAACATCAAATGATATCATGTTATGATCACTGCTACCCAGGTGTTCCTTTATCTTAACATTAGTAATAAGCTCTGCATGGTTTGAGATTACCAGGTCCAACAGAGCATCATTCCTAGTTGGGGCCTCAATAAACTGGACCATAAAATTGTCCTGAAATAGGTTTATAAATGTTTGCCCTTTAACTGTCCCAGCAGTGCCATTACTCCAGTCAATTTTTGGGTAGTTAAAATCCCCCATTATTATCACCCTTGCAGCCCTTTCCATCTGTGCAGGGAGCTGAGTCTCCACCTCCTCATTAACATTGGGTGGTCTATAATAAACTCCAATGATTAACTTTGAACTACGCACATCTGTATGCAGTTCCACCCATAATGCTTTAGACTCATCACACTCTCCATCCACCAGGTCCTTTTTCACACTCGCTTTGAGATCACTTCTCACATAGAGACAGACCCCTCCACCTTTCCTTTTTACCCTGTCTTTCCGAAACAGTGCATAGCCAGGAATATTAATAGCCAATCATGTGAGGAATGAAGCCAGTTTCAGCAATACTGATTACATCATAGCTCTCCTGATGCACCAGAGCACCTATTTTGCTTGGCAGACTTCTGGCATTGGTGAACAAACACTTTAATCCAATAATATATTTTGACCGGTCACATACCATCCTCTTGGGTGTTCTGAGATGTAAATCGCTCCTCCCCATTCAAATAATTGGGCAGCACGGCTCAACCGCCAGCAATGTGGATGGTTTAAACCGGTTAAAAGCGCCCCACTAGCGGTCGAAAACCAGTGCAAAAATTATGGCAAAGCGCTGCTAAAAATAGTGGCGCCCCCGCCCCAGTGTGAAAGGGGTCTAAGTAGATTGAGACAAATACACACTATAGAGGGACAGGCTTTGTTCATATTTAAATGTCAAAGGTTTGCAACCACTTTACATCAGAATGTGAGGTATCAAGAAGTCTCTGAGCTTAAAACGCTTGGGCTAACAGCAGGAACAAAATTATGTTTCTCAAAGTGATTTTTCTGGCTTTGAGTAATATGGGAATGACAGAGTCAGATATACTCCTGTCCTTCAAGACCTAGGTTTCAACAACCACGCCCTTAAAGCCAGTGACTGGGAAGCAGGATGGAGCAGGTGGATTTAAAAAAAAAGGTCTGGCCTGTTTAGAAAAGATCATTGCTTGGTTCTCTAGTATGCAGCAGCATAAAACAAGTACAATGGTTCAAATACAACAGAGGGGCCTGGGCAAATACCATCACACATTAGAAACCCCTTTAAATGGTTATAAACGGTAATGAAGTTATATTTTGCCTTCCTTTTGGGACTATTAGACAGTTGTAGCCAAGTATGTAATTGTCAATCAGGCACCATGACAACCATTTTCAACAGCAGAAAAATAAACTGCTCTTAAGCATTAATGGCTCCATATAAATATTTTTCCAGTGACATTTTGGGTTACTTTGCGTAGCGCCTTGCCTTTCGTGTAAAGCAAGTTGAAACCATTTAACTAATTCTGAGCTCCCCGATCAGAAAAAAGTATACTATATAAAACAATGTAAGGTAGGGTTATCTAAACCTCAGCGGTTTTTATGTTTTGGGCTATAAACAAAAATAGAGCGACAATTTTGAAAAAAATGCAATATTTTTTACTTTTTGCTATAATAAATATCCTCCAAAAATATATAAAAAAAAAAAACTTTTTTTTTCCCTCAGTTTAGGCCGATACGTATTCTTCTACCTATTTTTGGTAAAAAAAATTGCAATAAGCGTTTATCAAGCTTCGGACCGGGTCGCGGGCGCGCGACCCACAGCTGGGCACTTAAAGAGGACGTACAGGTACGTGATTGTGCCCAGCCGTGCCAATCTGCTGGCGTATATCGGCGTTAGGCGGTCCTTAAGTGGTTAAAGCACGTGACAGGTTATAGTTGAATTGGAGTCTGCTAAAATACATCTTAGAGGCGCATTGGTCACGCAATCCCTTACGGACGGACTTCCGGTTCCGGTTTTGTTGGTCCTCGCACACACAGAGGTGGAACGCACGCCGTTCCACCTCTCCCTCTGCAGCGTGGACCTCTCCCCCAACAATCATTCAACGCAGACCAGCCTCAGTGCCGGGTAAAGGCACTTCGCAAGTAAGGGGCCATTTGGCGTTGCCTGTCTTTTAATTGTTTATTAAACGTTATCATACTATGGCGATTTTTCTCTTGGCTTATTTTATGTGAGGCTGGATGCTGGATCTGCTGATATCGATTCCTCTGGTGTCTTATGGAAATCTGATGATTTATGTTAAATCCATGCTTATTTCGATCTCTTTTTGGTTAAGGAGATCAACATTTTGTGGTAAGGTGCCATCCATGAGCACTTGTTTGCGGTGATTAATTTCCATTCCTTGGTGGAGGAGGAAGTCTACACAGATTTATGGACTTATCCTGCAAAATCTTTTTCACTATTATTTGCACTGTTTATGCACAATATCTGTTTGATCTCCTATCTTAGGAGTCTTATACATTTGTTGGACACTATCAGCACCATTTTATTATTTTTCACACACTATTGTATGGTATAATATCCCACTAATATCCCACCATTATTTATATTTATTTTCATTTAGGTCTTTATGGTTTTGATTAATTGGTTATTCATATAATCATTCCCACAATTTATTGATTTATTTATTTAGCGCATCCTTTTTACCCTCACATATTCTCGATACTGCGGTTATTCTGCAGAATTTTTGGATTGCAGCTTTTTAGTTCTCACTAGTTACACATAGGATGTAATTTAGGCATTGGCGCGAAATTTTACCCCCCACAATAGATTGACCAAGTTCATCCCGGACATTTGGATCAGGTGGGCTTTATCCCTGCCCGAGAGGCAAGGTATAACACCACAAAGGTGCATAATCTTATCCAGATAACTATCTCTAAAGTGCCATGCGTCTTCCTTAGCACTGACGCAGATAAGGCGTTCGACTGTGACAACTGGGTGTTTATGTCATCGGTGCTCAAACAGATTGGCCTAGGACATAAAATGCTATATTGGATCTGCAGTATCTACTCTACACAGACGGCTCAGGCTACAGCCAATGCAATCCTATCAGATTCCTTCCCGATAACAAATGGGGCTAATAAAGCTGCTGGTAATTTATATATGACCACCCCGATACCAAATACCACCACTGGGCCTGTGAAAACTCAAAAATGAAAACAATGAAAAAAAGCTGCCACTTAAAAAATTATTTACATGTGTATGTGATGTGTCAATATTTGGTTAACCACTTCAGCCCCGGACCATATTGCTGGTCAAAGACCGGGCCACTTTTTGCGATTGGGCACTGCGTCGCTTTAACTGACAATTGCGCGGTCGTGCGACGTGGCTCCCAAACAAAATTGAAGTCCTTTTTTTCCCACAAATAGAGCTTTCTTTTGGTGGTATTTGATCACCTCTGCGGTTTTTATTTTTTGCGCTATAAACAAGCGACAATTTTGAAAAAAAAATAATATTTTTAACATTTGCCGTAATAAATATCCCCAAAAATATATAAAAAAAACGATTTTTTTCCTCAGTTTAGGCCGATGCGTATTCTTCTACATATTTTTCGTAAAAAAACTCGCAATAAGCGTTTATTGATTGGTTTGGTCTACAAAATAGGGCATAGTTTTAGGGCATTTTAATTAATATTTTTTTTTTACTAGTAATGGCGGCGATCAGCGATTTTTATCGGTACTGCGACCTTATGGCGGACACTTCGGACGGAACTGACTTGGGGAAATGACTGATCGCTGTTCATACATTGTATGAACAGACGATCAGGCATTTCTCCCCCTGACAGGGCTGGGAGCTGTGTGTTTACACACACAGCTCCCGGTTCTCGCTCTGTAACGAGCAATTGCGGGTGCTCGGTGGTGATCGTGCCCGCCAGGCATGCGCGTCGGGACCAGGGGTGAGCGGGGGCCGCGCGCGCCTCCGGTGGCGCGCACGCGCCCCTATTGGCTGATTTGCGAGATGACGTAATATTACGTGATCTCGCGGAGCCAAGCCGACCTGCCGCCGTAAAACTGCGCCGGCTGGTCGGCAAGCGGTTAAAAGGTGAAATCACAAACAAATGGGACTAGACAGGGATGTCCACTCAAGCCCCTCCTTTTTGATCTAGCACTGGAACCCTTTCTGGGCACCATCCGTTTGAACCCGGATATAAAGGGAGTGTCTATAGGAGATGCCCAATACAAGATCTCGGCCTACGCGGATGACCTTTTATTTTCTTTGACCAACCCGGTAGTGTCTCTACCAAACCTCCTCAGAGAGTTTAATAGGTATGGGAATCTTTCCAATCTGAAAATTAACTTCGATAAATCAGCAGCTATGGGTATCAATATCACACCACATAGACTGAAAGCATTGAAATCCCAGTTCAAATTCAAATGGTTGGACAGCTCTCTAAAGTACCTTGGCACCGTGATCCCAAGTGACTTGACATGCACTTTTGAACTTAACTTCCCGCCCTTACTTACCAAGACCCGCCAACTGCTTGAAGAGTGGACAAAAGGACTTCACTCCTGGTTCGGCAGGTGTAATCTTCTCAAAATGTCCATACTCCCCAAATTTTTACATATTTTCCAAGCGCTACCGATGCGGATCACACCCCATTATTTCAAGCAATTACATTCCCTCTTCATTAAATTTATATGGGCAAACTCAATGTTATCTAGCGCTCCCTAAACATTGTGGAGGATTGGCTCTGCCGGACTTATGGAACTATTAAATAGCAGTACACCTTGGGAGGATTATAGATTGGAATCAGCATGGGAAGACCAAACTCTGGACTCAGGTGGAAAAAGCCCAGACAGCGATACCGTTGAAGGGAGCTGGCTGGTGTTTCGACAAATTATCCTCAGCTCTGACATCACACCCAGTCATTGATACAACCCTTCGCATGGGTGCGTCGATCATACGTATGACTTCCCTATCCACCAGTGATTCACCCCTTTACCCAATACTGGGGAACCCGATGTTCCCCCCTGGATTGGAACTATTGGAGTATGAAACGCTCCATGCGTGGGGGAAGGATCGGGCTGTGCACTTCGCAGACGGCACTCATTGGCCCTCCAGTCGGTCCCCGACGAGTGACACAGGTAATTTTAGATTGCCGTTCTGGAAGGCAATACCTCTGCACCACTTCTTATGCCTAGTACACACGAGAGGATTTATCCGCGGAAACGGGATAAATCCTCTGGCGGATTTTGATCTGATGGTTGTACTAACCATGAGATCAAAATCCGTGCGGAATTCCCTCCGCGGTGACGTGTCGCGCCGTCGCCGCGATGATGACGCGGCGACGTGCGCGACGCTGTAATATAAGGACTTCCACGCATGCGTCGAATCATTACGGCGCATGCGAGGGATGGAATCGGACGGATTGATCCGGTGAGTCTGTACAGACCATCGGATCAATCCACTGGACTGGATTCCAGCGGATCGATTTCTTAGCATGCTAAGAAATTTTGATCCGCTGGAAAACCATCGGCCCGAAAAATATCCGCGGATAAATATCCGCTGGGTTGTACACACCAGCGGATCTATCCGCTGAAAGTGATCCGCGGATAAATTCCAGCGGATAGATCCTCTCGTGTGTACGGGGCCTTACACTAGATTCCCAATCCAGCACAGATTCAGCAGCCCCTGACGACATTCGAAGATTGCTGCAAGGATGAGGGAGTTCTGCCCCAAATATTATCCAAAACCTATGCAATGCTCAATTTCCCCATGGAGTAGCCAGACTAAACCTTTATAAAAAAATGGGAGACTGATTTGCAACGATCATTTACCAATGCCCAAAAACTGACCGTAATTAGATTCTCACTAAAGACGTCTATCTGTACAAAAATACAGGAACTAAATTGTAAGATCTTAAAGGGGTTGTAAAGGTATTTTTTTTTCTCCCCTAAATTGCTTCCTTTACCTTAGTGCAGTCCTCCTTCACTTACCTCACCCTTTGATTTTGCTTTTAAATGTCCTTATTCCTTCTGAAAAATCCTCACTTCCTGTTCTTCTGTCTGTAACTACACACAGTAATGCGAGGCTTTCTCCCTGGTGTGGAGAAAGTCTCTTGAGGGGGGAGGGAGCGAGCAGGAGTGTCAGGACACCCACTAACACACAGCTCCTTTCTCTATCTGCAAAGTAGAGTGTCCTGACGCTCCTGCTCGCCCCCTCCTCCCTCAAGAGGCTTTCTCCACACCAGGGAGAAAGCCTTGCATTACGGTGTGTAGTTACAGACAGAAGAACAGGAAGTGAGGATTTCTCAGAAGAAATAAGGACAATTAAAAGCAAAATGGAAGGATGAGGTAAGTGACGGAGGACTGCACTAAGGTAAAGGAAGCTATTTAGGGAATTTTTTTTTTACCTTTACAACCTCTTTAACCAGGTGGTACTACACACCCCAGTTGTTACACAAATACTTGCCGACCTCCATAGACAGATGCTGGAGATGCCAATAGGACGAAGGGACACTGCTTCATATTTTTTGGTCATGCCCTCAATTGCAGCACTTCTGGTCGACGGTTAGGGCGGTCACCCAAAAATTTACGGACTGTGTGATTCCGAACGACCCAGCTTTCCTGCTGCTCCACGCCACTACAATTCCGGTGCAGAGCTACATAAAAATGACAGTGAGACACTTCCTGAACGCTGCCAAGTCCGCACAAAACAAACATTCCAAGGCATGGAGGCTCTGGAATATTTTAATTTTATCTGATGAGGGACTGTCTATGCTTAATTCTTGACTAGCAAACTGCCATTGGCTGGATGGCCACTGAAAGTGACGACAAGTCCGACACCCCCGGGTCGAACCCCCTCCTCTCATTTTTCTTATCCCCCTCCCCCTCTCTACTATTCTCCCCTCTCGGTTAACCTTACCTTTTTTCTTATTTTTTCCGATTTACTCTGGAACCCCTGTGTTCCCCTGTTTTTTTCCTATACCTTTGTTTTTCCTTTTTCTTTTCTGATTTATTTGTTTTCGGGGACAGGTCAGTGCAATTAGAGCTCTGCTTACGGGGCCGCATTGCTTTTCCTTACTTAATGACGAGTGATATTTACTTAGTTGTTAGGTTTCTTTATTTTGGTTGTTAAGTTTTGATTTTCATGCGTCCTCATGTTTATTACTGTTGGCGAGTGGTCATTGTTCTGTAAATAAATCTCATTTTAAAAATATACATATATGTTCAGGTACCAGTTTCTGTGTGTAGCTACACATATCTGGTATCCCAGCTGCTGATTCCTGACATAACACTGAGGCACACTAATGACCAGATCGAACTGCCGTCTGCTGCAAAGTCTGCCGCTGGTGACCTACCATCTGTTGCCAAGCCTGCCGCTAGTGACCTGCCGTCCACTGGCAAGCCTGATGCTGGTGACCTGCAGTCTGTTGTCAAGTTTACCGTTGGTAAACTGTTGTCTTCTGCCATGCCTGCTGGTCATTCCCAGGCTGCTGGACTATGCTCATTTTTGGGCTGTGGTCCAGCCAAACTATTCCGATTCCCAGGCTGCCGCCCAGCTGGACTATGCCGATTACGGGGCTGCTGCCCAGCCAGACTGTTGACTGGTTACTAAGGCAGCCTCCAGACCCTGGTGGTGGGGTACAGAGTTGGCTTCCAGACTCTGGTGGTGGGATACCCAGTCAGCTTCCAGACACCAATGGTAGGGCATGATGGAGTGTCATGAGGCCACTCCTTAAGGGGAGGGACTGTTAGGATTGAGTTCGCCTTCTGGTGGCACTGTGGTGCTCTGGAACGATTTCTGCAGTTCCAGTGTCCACCAACAGGTGTCTCCCAGCAGTCAGTAGGTTCCAGCAGTTAGCTTCGCCTTACCACACCTGCTGGGAGGGTACTTAAATTCCACTTCTGCATTGGCTCCTTGCCTCAGTGTATTGGCTGCTCCTACCTTATGTGGTCTAGGTTATTAGTGGTGTGCCCCAAGGTTCAGTGTTGGGACCCTTATTTTTATATATATTTATAAATGATACAGAGTCTGTGATTAAAAGCACAATTTCAGTATTTGCAGATGACACCAAGTTTGTAGTGAAATAACATCCCAACTTACATGCAGATCTCAATGCAAGGGCACACATGTGTTGCAAATGAGGTTTAATGTTTATAAATGTAAAGTTATGCACTTGGTGCTAAAAACACGCACACCTCATACATACTAGGAGAAGAACAACTGGGGGAATAAATGGTGGAGAAGAAGCGAGCAAAATACTTTCTTGTATTAAAAGAGATATAGACTCCAGGGGGAGAGATATAATTTTGCCCTTGTATTAGTAAGACCTCATCTGGAATATCCAGTTCAGTTTTGGGCACCAGATCTCAAAAAGGATATTGGGGAACTGCAGAGAAGGGTAACCAAACTGATAAGAGGCACGAAGGAGCTCAGCTATGAGGAACGATTAGAGGAACTGAATTTATTCTCACTTGAGAAGAAGAGATTAAGGGGAGGGGGGTAGAATAGACATGTATAAATACATAAGTCCATATAGTGAACTTGATGTAGAGTTATTCACGTTAAAGTGTTTGTTGACCCCCTAAAAAAATATACAGATCCTGGTCTCTTAAAGCAGCGCCTGCCCCCCTCTAAACTGTAAAAGAAAAAACTCCCTGGATCTGCCACTTCCTGTATGCCCACTCTGTACAGACCAGGATAACCAGGGCTGCTCTTCCCTGATCACCGTGGTCAAAGTCCATCCCTCCGTCATTCGCTGCCCTGCTCTGCTATCCTCCCCCTCACATCCTCCTTCCTGCCTGTAAGCTGTGTCTCTGTCTCCGCCCCCCCCCCCCACCGCAACTATTAAAACTAAAAGCCTACAATGGTAACTGCCAGCCCCTCACAGCTCCTACTGTGAAGAAGCCTTTCCATATGTGGAGGTTAAATCTGTTTTCCTCCAGACATAAAGAGTGCCACCTTGTCCTATGTAATGACCTTAAAGGGTTTGTTAACCCATTTATATAAGACTATGCCAGCCCCTCTATTAGAGGCTGGCATACCACACTATGCAGGTCCTTTGTAAAAATTAGCAGGCTAAATACCTCTTTAGAGCTGTCTTCAGGCCGGTCACGTAACTTGCAGCCACTTTACAGCTACGAAACAGAGCTTCTGCTGAGTAGATGAGCAACCACGTGATCTCCCCAGCTGATGTCAAGTCCCATACACACTATCAGTTTTTCTGCAGGTTTTTCTCTTCAGGTTTACCAAAACCATGTAGTGCAAGTATAGAGAAAAACCTGCAGGAAAACTGATAGTGTGTATGGGGCTTCAGAGGGAGATCATGGCTCCTCTAGCATGAAGCCTCCATCGGAGCTATAAAGCGGCCGCGGGTCATGTGACCAGCCTGAAGATAGCTCAAATTCGGTATTTAGACAACTCGTTTTTTAAACTACTTACATAGTGTGTCTAATAGAGGGGCTGGCATAGCCTTGGAGAAATGGGTTAACAAACCCTTTAGGTCATTACAAAGGACAGGGTGGCACTATTTATGTCTGGAGGAAAGCAGATTTAACCTCCACATACGGAAAGGCTTCTTCACAGTAAGAGCTGGGAAAATGTGGAATAGATCCTCTCAATAACTAGTTCTAGCAAGCTCAGTAGATTGCTGTACACAAGTACAGTATAAAGAAATGCACCAACTCTTGATGAGTAAGAAATGTGCTTTAGGTCTAGGCGGATATCAAACACAGCTGAATTGCTAGTAGCTGCAGAAGAAGGTCACACCCCAACTTCTGCCCCTTAAAAT